>NW_024070208.1:20541698-20687871 GCF_014754425.2 Oryx dammah
CTCTAGCACAGGCTCAGTAGTTGAGGCTCCCGGGCTCTCTAGCACAGGCTCAGTAGTTGAGGCTCCCGGGCTCTCTAGCACAGGCTCAGTAGTTGAGGCTCCCGGGCTCTCTAGCACAGGCTCAGTAGTTGTGGCGCACGGGCTTAGTTGCCCCGCAGCATGTGGGATCTTTCCAGGTCAGGGGACAAACCCACCTCTCCTTCACTGGCAGGCAGATTCTTTGCCATTGAGCCACCAGGAAGCCCTGAGGGCTTCTCTTTGAAGCCCAAGTGCACAGCCGCTGGTCTCAGGATTGGACCCGCCAACCTCGCTTTCCTGTTGTGAAGGTGCAGATGGTCCTCAGGGTTGCAGGTGACTGCGTCTCCTCACCAGGATATGTCTGCTTTCCTTTTCTCCCTAGGTGGCAGCACGAAGACAGAAAAGGGACAAGTGACAGCAGATCCACGCAAGGCTCTCCTGCTTCTCCTGTGACTTAAGACTCTCCCAAAGGGCTACATACAACTTCTGCACTTTCTAGAAAATCACCAAGTGCCAAAAGAAGCATTTTAAAGGACTAACCAGGAATGCTTTATGAGCAATACCACTAGTCCCTTCGACCAGTGGCAACTCCCTGTGGAAGCGACTGTCATGGAACTAGAAAACACCCCAAATGTGAACCTGCCCTGAGGAATTCAGGCCACATCAGTGCTCTGATCTACCTGCCATAAAGCTGTAGATTTTTACAGCCTGGTGCTTCAGATTGCAACACATCGGGAAGAGACGGCTCATTGTGAGTTTCAGGTCATTTCTTATGCTGGACCCCACTGACCTGCTCTGCTTTCCTGGGGTTAAGAGAGCACTTTTAGGTTGGCATGTGGTGTCTGTAAGTACTAGGTTCCACACCAGAAGCTTTGACAAACCAAGTTTCTAGACTTATTTAAGAAAAGAAAAAAAAGGGGGGGGGCGGAATTTCCCTGGCAGTCCAGGGGTTAGAACTTGGCGTCCTCATTGCTGTTCCCCGGGCTCAATCTCTGGTCAGGAAACTAGGATCCTGCAAGCTGCTCAGTGTGGTTAAAAAAAAAAAAAGCCTGACCTTTCTTTACTCCTTATCAATTTTGGCAGCTTCTAATTCATAACAGTACCTGAACATGTGTATTTTATGATCTGCTGGGGTTGTAAACTTTGCTTCATTTTTAAAAGACTTGTCCAATATGTGCATTATTATTATTATTTACAGTGAGGGCATAAGATACGGGGGAAAGTTAGAAGTAGATGCCAAAAAGTAATTTGGCGGAGAATTCTGTGCATAGTGAGTATGATTAAGGGGTGGCCGGAGGTTTTATGCAAACAGGTCAGGGAGTTCATGAACCTGGTGAGGTTGCTCTGCAAGAGCTGGAAGCCACGCGGGTGATCTTCATGCCTCAGACAGGACCTCTTCTTCAGGAAATAATTTTGCTTCTGATTGTCTTCCTCCAGCAGGTAAGTAGGTTCTGGAAAGTACGCTGTAGTTTTTTATATACTTCTTTCACACAGGGACCTTCAACACTCCCAGACTTCTGGAGCTGATGCTGTGTTGTGTTTGTGGGAAATCCTCACCTCCGAGGGCTTCCCTCAGAGCTCAGTCAGTAATGGGTCTGCCTGCAATGTAGGAGACCCGGGTTCGATTGCTGGGTCAGGAAGATCCCCTGGAGAAGGAAATGGCAACCCACTCCAATATTCTTGGCCTGGAAAATCCCATGGACAGAAGAGCCTGGCAGGCTACAGCCTATGGGGTCGCAAGTGTCGGACATGACTGAGCAACTAAGCACACACATACACTCATCTCTGAAAACCCAGTTCCAGAAGTCCGTTGTGGAATTCAGGATGTATGTACCACAGGCTTCCAAGAGGGGGCGCTCAATAGAACTCATCTGTTTGATAAGCCAGACCATGTGGATAAGAGTCAAGAGCCTAACAGATAGTTTAATACACAGTTGAGTTAAAATCCAGCTTTTCTGCCCTCTCCTTGCACAATCCGAAACTCTGTTCTTGGAGGTAGGTGGCAATATATTTTGGCCCCAAGTTTCCCTCTCTAGCAGACGGTAACCGAATGACTCTCCTCTCCGGTGGGAACTGAAGTCCCGCGTCCCACCTCCCGGTACCCACACCCCTGCCTCACTTCCCGTCTCTCAGCGATTCCTCGCTTACGGTGAAGCGCGGCGTCCTGCCGGACCTCCAGCTCTGCGGTGTGTGCGAAGCACCTGCTTTCCTTCCAGGCCTCGGAACTTGGGGACGTGCTGGCCAGGGGGTGCCCACGTGCCCAGCCCCCTAATAAAGACCTGAGCCCAGAGTCTCCGGTGGGCTCCCAAGCGGTCACCACGCGCCTGTGGCCGCACTTGGCTGTGGGGTGCGCTCTCAGGGGAGCGAGTGACCCCTCTCGGGGGGAGACACGCCCGAGGAAGCCGGCACCCGATTCCTCCCACTCCGCCGGTTCTTTTTGCTTGCGACTCGGCTCTGTGTCCTCCTCACACCGCTGCGTAAATCGCCGCTGTGAGGACAGTTGCAGGACTCCCGTGAGTCCGCACAGCAAATATTCGAATGTCAGAATGGTTTTGTTCAACACACCACGGGAACCCAGAACCCTGCACAGTACCTGACACCTCATAGATGATGAACTGGGCTTTCCCGGTGGCTCAGACAGTAAAGAATCCGCCTGCAATGCCGGAGACCCAGGTTCCGTCCTGGGTTGGGAAGATCCCCTGGAGAAGGAAATGGCAATCCACTCCAGTATTCTTGCCTAGAGAATCCCATGGACAGAGGAGCCTGGAGGGTTCCCTAGGGGAAAGTTAAGCCCATGGGGTCTCAAAGAGTCGGACTCGACTGAGTGACTAAATACTTTCACTTTTTCAAATGATTTACTACCTATTTTTTGAAACAAAAATGACCTCAGAAGCCAAGGGCTAAGTCTGTCCCAAGGAAGTTCTCAAAAGAACTAAGAAATATAAGTTATCAACTACATTCTAATGACCCAAAGAAAGTACATACTTCTGAAAAAGGAAGAATAAAAAATGGTTCAGGAAATTTAGCAGCGTCAAAGCCTGTCAGAATGTCTTTCTCATGAAGATGAATGTTCTTTGTGATGGGGGTGGGGCAGCCCTGGGCCAGGACCTGCGGCCCCCACCCGCCCTCGGCCCCCCTCCGCCGGGCAGTTTCCAGCTTCCCTGTCCCCTCCCTCCCTCACCACGTCTGTACATTGTCAGCCAATTTGATCAGGCAGAGTGAAACTCGGTATTGGGCGCAGTGCAACTTTGGAATCATCTGGAAGCTTTAAAAAAGACATGCCGGGCTGCAGCCCTAGAGATTTGGGTATAATTAGTGGGCAGCCCCTCCTTATACCTCCACTCCCCTTCCTTTCCTGCCTCCCCCCCCCCCATCTCCACCTTGACAATCGCATTTCCCAAGGTCCAGGCTCACACTCAGGGCCAACCGATTCTTATTTTTGGAAGATTTCTTATAATTTCTGTTTTCTGGTCTTCTAGCTCACAGCCAACAGGCAGGCACAGGGATCAGAGGGAGAAATAAGTCCTTTTATCTCAATAGCACCCGGGGGGAGCAGCTAGGGCAAGCAGGAGAACTCAAAACTGTAAAAATCAGATCCGTGCCAGAGTGGGTCACAACTAAGAACATCTTGACAGGGCAGAACAAAGTCATTCCTGGGAACAGTGTGTCTAACGGTTCATGGCTGTCCCTTCCCCCCATGCATGCTTCACTGACCTATGAAATGAAGTTCATTAATTTTATTTTGACTTTTTGATAAGAGCTCATTGTCCATGATGAGGGTGTACATGTCATTTACTGTCTCAAGAAAGTGCTTTCGGCCAGTGAATGTAAACCCATCCCTTGCCAGTCCTTCACTCTTCTCTGTGAAAGACAGCCAACTCTGAGATGCATCAGTGCTAGTTGGCAAAGCTGTGACTTCTCTCTTCTTCGTAACATCCAGCAGGGCTGCTTAGGGAACCCAGTGGGGAATAAACTGGGTGAGGAAGGTTGTCCGGGTCTTGAAAGTCAGCAGAAGAGTTTGGCTTGTCAGTGGATGGAAATGTACGTTCTTGAACAGAAGAGAGAAGCTATAAAAAGATGGAGGGCTCCATGGAGAAGCTGGACCTGGGATGAAATGATTGGATTTAGGCAGGCATGGCCTAAGGAGGCTCACAGGAGCAGAGAGAATTAACAGTGAATGCACCTACTGTGTGGGCTTCCAGTAGGTGGCGCTACTGGCAAAGAACCCGCCTGCCAATGCAGGAAACCTGAGACAGGTTCGATCCCTGGGTTGGGAAGATCCCCTGAAAAAGGAATGGCAACCCACTCCGGTATTCTTGCCTGGAGAATCCCCATGGATGGAGGAGCCTGGTGGGCTACAGTCCATAGGGTGGCACAGAGTTGGACACGACTGAAGTGACTTAGCACACACACACCTACTGTGCACCCACCTGCCCTTTGCTCAGATAGAAAAGTGGAAATCCCTTCAGAATATGATTTCACTTTTCTTCTGCTGGATGCTGTGGCCTAAAGGTGGAAATGCCAAGGTAGGTTGTGGTCATGACCTCTGCCCTGGAAGAGTCCGCAAAGGCTACTGAGGAGGCCTGGGAGGACCTGGCCTGTCCAGGGGCCCTGGGGCCAGGCAGCCCAGGTGGGACAGAAGCGAAGTCAGGAGCCCTCATTTACTCAGGTGCTAAGAAAGGCTCACCTTTCAAAGCCCTCCAGTCGCTTTTACATTTTAACAAGGAGGGCAGAGGCGACAAATCATTGAGCAGGCACTAATCATTTTGTGGCTCATTTATCTCCCCAGCGAATACTTTTCAACACAAGCGTTTACATTTCCAGAGAATAAAGACTTGTAAAAAGACTGTTGGAGTTTATGGCTGCAGGAAACTGGCTCCCAGTTTGCTCTGCTGACAAGTTTATAAGGTCAAGGAAGTTCATAAGGTAAAATGAATTTCTAAGTAAATGTGTTTTCAGGAAATGAATTTTTTACCTTTCTTTTAAAAAAAATACCAAACTTACTTGCATTGATTTCATCAGTGAACAAATGAAAAGTGGTCAAAATGCAGTGTCTTATTTCTTTTAACATGTTCAAAAGCACAGTGGGTTTGTGTCTTTTTTAAGAAATGATCTGGGTAAAATATACCTTGTGTCTTCAAAGATATCTATTTGGTCTAGTTTTTAAACAGATATTTGTCTAAATAATTTGGTTAAGTGTTTGTAAATGAACATCCTGTTGTTAATTTTTTTAACTTTTTATTTGGTATGGGGATATAGCCAATTAACAACGCTGTGATAGTTTCAGGTGAACAGCAAAGGGACTCAGCCATGCATATACATGTATTCAGTCCTCCCCAAACGCCCCTCCCATCCAGGATGCCGTATAACACTGAGCAGAGTTCCATGTGCTGTACAGTAAGTCCTTGTTGGTTATCCATTTTAAATACAGCAGTGTGTACATGTCCATCCAAACTCCCTAACTATCCCTTCCTTCATCCTTCCCCTCTGGCACCCATAAGCTGGTTCTCTAAGCCTATGAGTCTGTATCTATTTTGTAAATAAGTTCATTTCTACCCTTTCTTTTTAAAGTCCACATATAAGGGATGTCATACAATATTTCTCCTTCTCTGCCTGACTTCACTTGATTACCCTATTGTTTAGAGCACAGTTTCCAGAGCACCAGCCTGAATAAGCAGAACCCGTTCACCTTGACACAGTCTGGATCTACTCATCAAGGAACCAGGAGCAGAGGGGATCTTGTTATTTTGGTTGCATTTGGGATTAGAAGCTAAGTCAATACATATTAAAAGTATGAAAAAGGCCTGGTTTTTAAATAACTGCCATGGAGATGAGAAGGCAGGCAGGAAGCAAGGGTCCCGGAGTCTGAGAATGTTCCCTCAGCCCAAGAATGTTCCCTCAGCCCATGCATGTCTTTACAGGGTTTACACATCTGTGAGAGTTGTTCTGGGAAGAACATTTGGCCCCCAAACCAGGAAAGCCAGGATTTCAATCCTGGTTCTGCCATTGTGAATAAGTTCTCTAACCCCTTGTGCCCCTGTTATCATGCCTCTAAAATGGAGCTGGAAACAATATGTGCTCCCAGGAACATATCTAAAGCCCCTAGCCCAGAGCCAGGTCCTAGTAACCTTTCCACAAGTTAAGTTCTCTGCTTTCCACTTCAGAGCCCCAAGCTGCTCCCGCATCCAAGTAGCCTGGAGCCTAGACTCCACCGCTCAAGATTTGTGTCTTGCTGTTAAACCTTGGCTTGTCCATCCTGTCTGAAGTTTTTAGAGAGCCCTTCCCCTCACTGGAAAAATGAGGTCCAAAGGGTAAGTTAAGAAAATACCCTAAATATTTTAACCCTGAAACCGTGTAATCATCAGTTAATCCATTTCACCTGTAACCCGTCTTCATCCATCAAGGTGGTTTTAATTGTTGCTACAAGACTTGCATGTCCTCCAAGAAGTGTGGAGCCTAAACAAGGTTTGCCCAAGAGTTGTCTTCCAGAAACTTGGCTTCACCTGTGTCTAGTTGGAGCCAAGCCAGTTAAGACTGGTTGGGACCACTAGCTCTCCAACAGGGCATATGTGAGTGTCCTCTAGGTGACCTTTTGACGTCAGAGGGCCAAGAACCCCACGTTCAGATCACTCCAAGTGCCTACGTTTTTGAACTTGTGGAACGTGTAGCTTAGTTGCAGTTACCTACCTTTAACCAATCACCTTGTCGCGAGCTCCCCACGCCCCAGACCGCCCAGCTTCTTTATTCTTTATCCCATAAGTCTCTGCGCCCCGAGCCTTTGATAGTCAAGTTGGAGACCTCTTTTCTCAGCTGCTTCTCTGCTGCTGCTGCTAAGTTGCTTCAGTCGTGTCCGACTCTGTGCGACCCCATAGACAGCACCCCACCAGGCTCCCCTGTCCCTGGGATTCTCCAGGCAAGAACACTGGAGTGGGTTGCCATTGCCTTCTCCAGCCTCTCTGCTGCAGGCCTCAGCATCTCGGCGTTTTGGTTTGCTGGGTGACAGGGAAATGAACCTGGCTCAGCAACAAATCTACCTGAGGCTTCAAGATGTCTATATACCCTGGACAAATGAATCCTCTATCCTTTTCTTTTTCTTTAAAAGATGTTGAGAATTAGCTGCTTCAAGCCTTTAGGCTTTTCATGCCAGAGTTTGCAAGATTAAGATCTATGTAGTTTTCTCGTTTAAGATGAAGGAGGGGAGCTGTCTTTCTTCTTTGAAGTTGTAAAAAGCAAAAGGAAAACAAGAAATGAAGATTAAGTTTCCATTTTCAGGAAAAAGTAGGAGGGAGTTAAAAACAACAAAGCAGGTGGATGGGCTAGAAAAAGCGTGGAGCAGTTAGGGAGAGGAGAGGCGAATGCCTGACTGCAGGTATCAGGAGCAGTCAGCAAAACGCCTTTGTAAAAGAGGTGAGGAACAGAATCTAAGCCTCCTGTTTACAGCAGAGGGACAACGTACAAGCAGGGCAGCAAAAACTCTCCTGGACTCAGTTTAGTTGGGTAAAGTAGAGGTGATGGGGTTTTAAAAATCACACATTTGCAGGGAACGCCCTACTTACATGCAGCAGGGGAAAGGATGGATGCTTTTTGACATAGGGAACAAACAGACTTGTGGACACAGCAGGTGAAGGAGAGAGCGCATACAGCATTGCCGCATATTCACTGCCGTGTGTGAAGCAACTAGTGAGAAACCGCTGTATAGAACAGGGAGTTCAGCCTGGTGCTCTGCGACCGAGGGGGTAGGGGAAGGGAGGTTGAGAAAAATTGGGGTGTATGGGGCATTGGAAGGGACAGGGGTGTGGGTGGGAGGTTCAAGAGGGAGGGAGTATATGTATACTTACAGCTGGTTCACGTTGTTATAGAGGAAACCAACATAACATTGCAAAGCAATTATCCTCCAGTTTGAAATACATTTAAAAAAAAAAAAAAAAAAGATGCTTTTTGAAAAACCCCATAGCTGCTTATCTTCACTGGCTGGGGAGAAGATATTAGTATCTATAGTCAGCGTAAGGCCTTGGTTCATAACGACAATTCCTACTAGGCTAGGAGGTGATCTGCAAATTTCTGGTTCAAGAAAAACTCACCTGCCTCAAGGGTGAGACATCAAAAAGAACAAACCCAGCTTATTTCAAAAATATAAAACAAAAGATCAGGAAAAGTAAATGGCAGATAAAATATTGCCAGAGAGCTGATGAAAAACGCTGTAAAATATTTTACTACAAATGTAAAATATTTAATGAAGCAGTTACCGCTACAAAAGCTGGGCACAAAACAGAGACACAAGTCTATTGGCAGTGATAACAAGACGAGACAGTATGTGAACTGGCAGGGTCCAGGGTAGAAATGGGAGGAAAAGAAAGAAACAAGGGTGAACTGGAAGGAAAAAGAGACAAAAAGAAAAGTTTAAGTAAGGAACTTAGAGAATCAAAATGAGAAAAACCAAGCAAAATGAAATGGATATGAGTATAGAAAAGATATATTAAATAGGACACAAACGGTAGGCATAATAGTGATATAAAAACCTGATAATGTGTACAATTGAAAAAAGCTTAAACTGATGCAAAAATATGATCAAAATATCACCAAACGTGAGACTTCCCTGGCAGTCCAGTGGTTAAGACTCCATGCTCCCAATGCAGGGGCCTAAGTTCGGTCCCTGGTTGGGAAACTAGGATTCCACATGCCTTGGGTGCCCTGCCTGCCAAATGATAATTTTTTTTTTTAATTACCAAATAGACTCCAGCAACTCTAAAGAATTAACGCAATGTGACAAAGTGGAGTTTTTGTCAGTGCAAAGGTAGTTCTGTTACCAAAAGTGGGGTCGGGCTGCTCACCACTCAAAAGCTAAAAAAGAGGCAAGGTTGGTGGAAAGTTTGCTGTATTTTGGAGGCTGGTAACCAGTTGGGGTGAGGGGGTGGGGTGGGGAACTCCTGGTCAAGGGCCGACTCCCCCCCATATAGACAGAACAAAGGGAGGGGGCTCCATGCAGAAGCAGCAGTCCGCTCTGACAGTCATCAGCGGTCTGACCAGTGTCACCGTGATTGTTTTAAGTACAGTTGCAGGGTTGGTTCATTCCCATTTCCTTGAGGCTAATTCTTAGAATTGTGACAGCGTCTGTCTCGGCTCCAGCCTGGCCATCCATGTCCTTAACTTCTTCCATCTGGTAGGGGTTTCAGTCTACACAAGACAGCTCACAGTGGCTCAGAATATTCTCTCTAGCCCTTGAGAAGGAAGGTCCTTGACTTCACTTACTGACTAAACTATTACTCTTTTGTCCTGTTTGACCGCTTCTCTTTATTCCTGCATTTTCTTACTTCTCTGATTAAACTTTATTCTTTGGCTAAATTTTTTCCACAGATAAAAGGCAGGCTGAGGACACAGCGGAAGTAGACAGGGAAGGACCACAGGGCCCTGCTCTGTTTCAGTTCAGTATTAGGAAGTCTAGTTATATGGATTCACCATATTAATGATCAAAGAAAAATATGTACTAATCTCTTTAGATGCTTAAAAGTGAAATTCAGTGTCCATTATTGCTGTAAATTCAGCAATTAGGAACAGATGTGTTCTTCCCTAACACAAACCAAATTGAGAGTCAGCGTGTTTAAAGGAGAAATACCAATAGCATTCCTATTAAAGTCAGGAATAAGATTTAAATGTTATAAACAGTTAGCAAAGAGAGAAATTAGGCATATAAAAATTGAAAAGTAATCATAATTTTTATACTTGGATAACTCAAAGGGATCATCTGAAGAAAATTATAAAAAGATTTCAGTAAGGTGGCTTAATAGAAAATTAATATACAATTTTCAAAGGCTTTCAGGCATTTAAACAACTTGTTAGGTGATGGCCAGTCCTGGCGTCTGAGTGATTCTCTGGGCCCAGCAAAGGGACCAAGTTTCCAGAGCCTTGAAGACAAGGGGTAACACCCCAAAGTATGGACTCATTTTCCACTCTACCTTCATTGGTCAAGCAGCTGCCAAGAACAAAGGTCGCATCTCCCGATACCTGGCAAACAAATGCAGTATTGCCTCACGAATCGATTGCTTCTCTGGGGCTGATGTGCTTTGTTTGCTTATATAAACACATCCAGAGGTGCCCACCAGGGTTTTTGGGGAGAAGCTTCGAGAACAAGTTGGGGAGCGGCTGTCCTTCTATGAGACTGGAGAGATTCCCTGAAAGAATCTGGATGTCATGAAGGAGGCAATGGTTCAGGCAGAGGAAGCAGCTGCTGAGATCACTAGGGAGCTCGAGAAACAGGAGAAGAAACGCTTGAAGAAGGAAAAGAAGAGGCTGGCTGCAATTGCCCTGGCTTCTTCAGAAAATAGCAGTGCCCCGGAAGAGTGTGAGGAAACAAGTGAAAGACCCAAAAAGAAGAAAAAGCAAAAGCCCCAGGAGGCTCTTCAGGAGAATGGAGTGGAAGACCCATCTGTCTCTTTTTCCAAACCCAAGAAAAAGAAATCTTTTTCCAAGGAAGAGCTAGTTAGTAGTGATCTTGAAGAGACAGCTGGTACTGGAAGTCTTCCCAAGAGGAAGAAATCTTTTCCCAGAGAGGAACCCTGATGGGTCAGAAAACAAGAGGGTCCCCAAGAAAAAGTGGAAATTGTCTTCCAAGGAGGAGCCACTCAGCAGTGGACCTGAAGAGGCTGCTGCCAGCAAGAGCAGCGGCTCCAAGAAAAAGAAAAAGCTCCGAAAGCTATCCCAGGAAAGTTAGAATGGACATCTTCCTAGTGGGGCATAACTTAACAGAGGCATTCCCCATCCCATCCCCTAGAGCCCAATAAAAATAAAAACAAATTCACAAGAAAAATAAAATAAAATAAATAAACAACTTGATAGAAGATGTAACCCAAGAAAAGACTTTTTATTTTATTTTTATTTTAATACAAATATTTATTTTTTTTTTAATTCAGCTTTCCACGTATCATGATTTTATTAGATAAAATTATATACTCTTTAATTAAACATTTTTATTTTTTTATTTTATTTTTTTAAATTAAATTAAATTTAATTTTTTAAAATTTATTTATTTTTTATTTTACTTTACAATTCTGTATTGGTTTTGCCATACATTGACATGAATCCACCACGGGTGTACATGGATTCCCAAACCTGAACCCCCCTCCCACCCCCACTCCCCACAACATCTCTCTGGGTCATCCCCGCGTACCAGCCCCAAGCGTGCCATATCCTGCATCGGACATAGACTGGCAATTCGATTCTTACATGATATTATACATGTTTCAATACCATTCTCCCAAGTCATTTCACCCTCTCCCTCTCCCACTGAGTCCAAAAGTCCGTTATACACATCTGTGTCTTTTTTGCTGTCCTGCATACAGGGTCATCATTGCCATCTTTCTAAATTCCATATATATGTGTTAGTATACTGTATTGGTGTTTTTCTTTCTGGCTTACTTCACTCTGTATAATTGGCTCCAGTTTCATCCATCTCATCAGAACTGATTCAAATGTATTCTTTTTAACAGCTGAGTAATACTCCATTGTGTATATGTACCACAGCTTTCTTATCCATTCATCTGCTGAGGGACATCTAGGTTGTTTCCATGTCCTGGCTATTATAAACAATGCTGCGATGAACATTGGGGTACATGTGTCTCTTTCAATTCTGGTTTCCTCTGTGTGTATGCCCAGCAGTGGGATTGCTGGGTCATAAGGTAGTTCTATTTGCAATTTTTTAAGGAATCTCCACACTGTTCTCCATAGTGGCTGTACTAGTTTGCATTCCCACCAACAGTGTAGGAGGGTTCCCTTCTCTCCACACCCTCTCCAGCATTTATTGCTTGCAGATTTTTGGATCGCAGACATTCTGACAGGTGTGAAGTGGTACCTCATTGTGGTTTTGATTTGCATTTCTCTAATAATGAGTGATGTTGAGCATCTTTTCATGTGTTTGTTAGCCATCCGTATGTCTTCTTTGGAGAAATGTCTATTTAGTTCTTTGGCCCATTTTTTGATTGGGTCGTTTATTTTTCTGGAATTGAGCTGCAGGAGTTGCTTGTATATTTTTGAGATTAGTTGTTTGTCAGTTGCTTCATTTGCTATTATTTTCTCCCATTCGGAAGGTGTCTTTTCACTTTGCTTATATTTTCCTTTGTTGTGCAGAAGCTTTTAATTTTAATTAGGTCCCATTGGTTTATTTTTGCTTTTATTTCCAGAATTCTGGGAGGTGGATCATAGAGGATCCTGCTGTGGTTTATGTCAGAGAGTGTTTTGCCTATGTTCTCCTCTAGGAGTTTTATAGTTTCTGGTCTTACATTTAGATCTTTAATCCATTTTGAGTTTATCTTTGTGTGCCGTGTTAGAAAGTGATCTAGTTTCATTCTTTTACAAGTGGTTGACCAGTTTTCCCAGCACCACTTGTTAAAGAGAATGTCTTTACTCCATTGTATATTCTTGCCTCCTTTGTCAAAGATAAGGTGTCCATATGTGTGTGGATTTATCTCTGGGCTTTCTATTTTGTTCCATTGATCTATATTTCTGTCTTTGTGCCAATACCATACTGTCTTGATGACTGTGGCTTTGTAGTAGAGCCTGAAGTCAGGCAGGTTGATTCCTCCAGTTCCATTCTTCTTTCTCAAGATTGCTTTGGCTATTCGTGGTTTTTTGTATTTCCATACAAATCTTGAAATTATTTGTTCTAGTTCTGTGAAAAATATCGCTGGAAGCTTGATAGGGATTGCATTGAATTTGTAAATTGCTTTGGGTAGTATACTCATTTTCACTATATTGATTCTTCCGATCCATGAGCATGGTATATTTCTCCATCTATTAGTGTCCTCTTTGATTTCTTTCATCAGTGTTTTATAGTTTTCTATATATAGGTCTTTTGTTTCTTTAGGTAGATATAGTCCTAAGTATTTTATTCTTTTTGTTGCAATGGTGAATGGAATTGTTTCCTTAATTTCTTTTTCTACTTTCTCATTATTAGTGTATAGGAATGCAAGGGATTTCTGTGTATTGATTTTATATCCTGCAACTTTACTATATTCATTAATTAGCTCTAGTAATTTTCTGGTAGTCTTTAGGGTTTTCTATGTAGAGGATCATGTCATCTGCAAACAGTGAGAGTTTTACTTCTTCTTTTCCAATTTGGATTCCTTTTATTTCTTTTCCTGCTCTATTGCTGTGGCTAAAACTTCCAGAACTATGTTGAATAGTAGTGGTGAAAGTGGGCACCCTTGTCTTGTTCCTGACTTTAGGGGAAATGCTTTCAATTTTTCACCATTGAGGATAATGTTTGCGGTGGGTTTGTCATATATAGCTTTTATTATGTTGAGGTATGTTCCTTCTATTCCTGCTTTCTGGAGAGTTTTTATCATAAATGGATATTGAATTTTGTCAAAGGCCTTCTCTGCATCTATTGAGATAATCATATGGCTTTTATTTTTCAATTTGTTAATGTGGTGAATTACATTGATTGATTTGCGGATGTTGAAGAATCCTTGCATCCCTGGGATAAAGCCCACTTGGTCATGGTGTACAATCTTTTTAATGTGTTGTTGGATTCTGATTGCTAGAATTTTGTTGAGGATTTTTGCATCTATGTTCATCAGTGATATTGGCCTGTAGTTTTCTTTTTTTGTAGTATCTTTGTCAGGTTTTGGTACTAGGGTGATGGTAGCCTCATAGAATGAGTTTGGAAGTTTCCCTTCTTCTGCAATTTTCTGGAAGAGTTTGAGTAGGATAGGTGTTAACTCTTCTCGAAATTTTTGGTAGAATTCAGCTGTGAAGCCTTCTGGACCTGGGCTTTTGTTTGCTGAAAGATTTCTGATTACAGTTTCAATTTCCGTGCTTGTGGTGGGTCTGTTAAGATTATCTATTTCTTCCTGGTTCAGTTTTGGAAAATTGTACTTTTCTAAGAATTTGTCCATTTCTTCCACGTTGTCCATTTTATTGGCATATAATTGCTGATAGTAGTCTCTTATGATCCTTTGTATTTCTGTGTTATCTGTTGTGATCTCTCCATTTTCATTTCTAATTTTATTGATTTGATTTTTCTCTCTTTGCTTCTTGATGAGTCTGGCTAATGGTCTGTCAATTTTATTTATCCTTTCAAAGAACCAGCTTTTGGCTTTGTTGATTTTTGCTATGGTCTCTTTTGTTTCTTTTGCATTTATTTCTGCCCTAATTTTTAAGATTTCTTTCCTTCTGCTAACTCTGGGGTTCTCCAATTCTTCCTTTTCTAGTTGCTTTAGGTGTAGAGTTAGGTTATTTATTTGACTTTTTTCTTGTTTCTTGAGGTATGCCTGTATTGCTATGAACTTTCCTCTTAGCACTGCTTTTATAGTGTCCCACAGGTTTTGGGTTGTTGTGTTTTCATTTTCATTAGTTTCTATGCATATTTTGATTTCTTTTTTGATTTCTTCTGTGATTTGTTGGTTATTCAGAAGCGTGTTTTTCAACCTCCATATGTTGGAATTTTTAATAGTTTTCCTCCTGTAATTGAGATCTAATCTTAGTGCATTATGGTCAGAAAAGATGCTTGGAATGATTTCGATTTTTTTGAATTTATCAAGGTTATATTTATGGCCCAGGATGTGATCTATCCTGGAGAAGGTTCCATGAGCACTTGAGAAAAAGGTGAAATTCATTGTTTTGGGGTGAAATGTCCTATAGATATCAATTAGGTCTAACTGGTCTAATGTATCATTTAAAGTTTGCGTTTCTTTGTTAATTTTCTGTTTAGTTGATCTGTCCATAGGTGTGAGTGGGGTATTAAAGTCTCCCACTATTACTGTGTTATTGTTAATTTCCCCTTTCATACTTGTTAGCATTTGTCCTACATATTGCAGTGCTCCTATATTGGGTGCATATATATTTATAATTGTTATATCTTCTTCTTGGATTGATCCTTTGATCATTATGTAGTGGCCTTCTTTGTCTCTTTTCACAGTCTTTGTTTTAAAGTCTATTTTATCAGATATGAGTATTGCCACTCCTGCTTTCTTTTGGTCTCTATTTGCATGGAATATCTTTTTCCAACCCTTCACTTTCAGTCTGTATGTGTCCCTTGTTTTGAGGTGGGTCTCTTGTAAGCAGCATATAGAGGGTTCTTGTTTTTGTATCCATTCGGCCAGTCTTTGCCTTTTGGTTGGGGCATTCAATCCATTTACGTTTAAGGTAATTATTGATAAGTATGATCCTGTTGCCATTTACTTTATTATTTTGGGGTTTGGGTTTATACTCCCTTTTTGTGTTTCCTTTCTAGAGAATATCCTTTAGAATTTGTTGGAGAGTTGGTTTGGTGGTGCTGTATTCTCTCAGCTTTTGCTTGTCTGTAAAGCTTTTGATTTCTCCTTCGTATTTGAATGAGATCCTTGCTGGGCATAGTAATCTGGGCTGTAGGTTATTTTCTTTCATCACTTTAAGTATGTCTTGCCATTCCCTCCTGGCCTGAAGAGTTTCTATTGAGAGATCAGCTGTTATCCTTATGGGAATCCCCTTGTGTGTTATTTGTTGTTTTTCCCTTGCTGCTTTTAATAGTTTTTCTTTGTGTTTGATCTTTGTTAATTTGATTAATATGTGTCTTGGGGTGTTTCGCCTTGGGTTTATCCTATTTGGAACTCTCTGGGTTTCTTGGACTTGGGTGATTATTTCCTTCCCCATTTTAGGGAAGTTTTCAACTATTATCTCCTCAAGGATTTTCTCATGGTCTTTCTTTTTGTCTTCTTCTTCTGGGACTCCTATAATTCGAATGTTGGAGCGTTTCATATTGTCCTGGAGGTCTCTGAGATTGTCCTCATTTCTTTTAATTCGTTTTTCTTTTTTTCTCTCTGATTCATTTATTTCTACCATTCTATCTTCTATTTCACTAATCCTATCTTCTGCCTCCGTTATTCTACTATTTGTTGCCTCCAGAGTGTTTCTGATCTCATTTATTGCATTATTCATTGTATATTGACTCTTTTTTATTTCTTCTAGGTCCTTCTTAAACCTTTCTTGCATCTTCTCAATCCTTGTCTCTAGGCTATTTATCTGTGATTCCATTTTGATTTCAAGATTTTGGATCATTTTCACTATCAATATTCGGAATTCTTTCTCAGGTAGATTCTCTATCTCTTCCTCTTTTGTTTGGTTTGGTGGGCATTTCTCCTGTTCCTTTACCTGCTGAGTATTCCTCTGTCTCTTCATCTTGGTTATATTGCTGCGTTTGGGATGGCCTTTTTATATTCTGGGAATTTGTGTAGTTCTCTTTATTGTGGAGCTTCCTCACTGTGGGTGGGGTTGTATCAGTGGCTTATCAAGGTTTCCTGGTTAGGGAGGCTTGTGTTGGAGGTCCGGTGGGTGGAGCTGGGTTTCTTCTCTCTGGAGTGCAGTGGAGTGACCAGTAATGGGTTATGAGACGTCTAAAGTTTTGGAGTAACTTTGAGCTGCCTGTATATTGAAGCTCAGGTGTGTGTTCCTGTGTTGCTGGAGAATTTGTGTGATATGTCTTGTTCTGGAACTTGTTGGCCCTTGGGTGGAGCTTTGTTTCAGTGTAGGTATGGAGGCATTTGATGAGCTCCTATTGCTTAATGTTCCCTGAATTCAGGAGTTCTCTGATGTTCTCAAGCTTTGGACTTAAGTCTCCTGCTTCTGGTTTTCGGTTTTATTTTTACAGTGGTCTCTAGACTTCTCCATCTATACAGCACCAATGATAAAACATCTCTATCACTGAAGTCATCAACCAGGATGATTTCTGCGATCAGACTCTCCGGGGTTCGGTTGATGATGCTGTGTGAGGAAAGACTTTTTAATACAGTAAGGACCAAAAAAAATTAAAGTAACTGAGACTAAACCTAAGAAGTGTTCCAGTATATGTGCTGAGTCTTGTCCAACCCTGCGACCCCATGGACTGTAGCCCACCAGGCTCCCCTGTCCATGGAATTTTCCAGGCAAGAGTACTGGCATGGGTTGCCAAAATGTTCCAGATCTATATGAAAAAAGCTTTTTAAATTGATCCTGAAAGATACAAAAGCAGACTTAAACAAATGCAGAGGTACACCATATTCTTGAATAAAAGGAGTGAATTTCATAAAGATGTCAAATCTCCCTAAATTAAATGTCCCTGTGTATAATACTACCAAGATAATTTTGTAACTAGTAACTACATGTATGCATAAGAACAAATTCCAAGTGGATCAAAGATTAAATACTAAAAGTAACAGAAATTTGGAAGACAAAATTCTTTATTGTAAAAATCAACATAAAGTTCAAAGACAAGTGGGAAAAAATACATGCATCATATCACACAGAAGTGATTTTCTAGAAACTGAGACGTAAAAGAAAAAGCCAATAGAAAAATGGGCAAGGAAATGGACACTAAATGAATAGAAATAAAGCAGATTGCAAATGCATTTTTTGACTCAGTTTCAGTTCTGGGAAATTATATACTTGCAACAGCATAAAAAGATATACAGGCAACAAGATTAACCATTACATCTTTGGTTGAACATTCAGGTTGTTGCCAGTCTTTTATTTCATCTATGAGGGGTTAATTAAATAAATCACATGTACCTGCATATTGTATTCAGTTTACCAACCACTATGTGACAAAGGACCTCAAAATATAGAAGTTAGAACAACAATGTCTTCTTTCAGCCCCATGGGTTGATGGGGCTCAGCTGGGAAATCTCACTTAGTAATTCTCATGGAGAACAGTTGGTAGTTGAGCTGGAATCATGAGTTCTCCAGTTTTCCCTGCCCTGTCTGAGGTGTGAGCCAGCATGGCTGAACTAGCTGGGGACAAGCCGAGCATCTCTGTTCAAGGTCCCTCCACATGGCTAGCTTGGGCTGCCTCACAGCATGCAGGTTTCAGGGGGCATCAGACTTCTCCCTGGGGACTCCTGACTCAAGTGACGGGAGGCAAGAACAGACAGCTTCTTCACTCCTGACCTACAAACAGCCTCACTTGCACTGTATTCTGTTGGCCAAAGGAGTCACTAAGGCCACCACATATTCAAGAATTCACCTCTCAATGAGACAAACAACTGGGAGCCATCTTTAACGGGCCACATGATGAAGTCATGCATGCCTGCTAAGTCACTTCAGTCGAGTCCGACTCTCTGTGACCGCAGGGCTGTAGCCCCCGGGCTCCTTCGTCCATAGAATTCTGCAGGCAAGAATACTGGCGTGGGTAGCCATGCCCTCCTCCAGGGGATCTTCCAGACCCAGGGATCGAACTCGCATCTTCTGCATCTCCTGTATTGCAAATGGATTCTTTACTCACTGAGCCACCTAGGAAAGCATATGCAGTTATAAATCCTCTATATACCAACATGGAAAAACTCTGGGTTTTGTTGTTGAGTGAAAAAAGCTAAGTGGAGAACAGCGTAAATAGTATCTTTTTAGTAACACAGGAAGTGGTGGGGAATACAAATGCCTCTGTGTTTACTTCTGTTTTCTTAAAGCAATAAAATAATGAGAACAATGGATGCACAGGGGTGGAGATAGAGAGACCTCATAATATACGCCCTCTATATTATTTTGACTTTTGAAATGAATTGACAAATAAAAATACTTGGATCTTAAATCCAAAGCTGCTCAGCCTTGCTCCTTACAGCGCTGGAGCTACATGGGAAAGTAACATCGGGTCCTACTTGTTTTATAATCCTAGATATTTTCAAGGAATCTTCTCTTTTAGTTTACCTCCACAATAATTAAAATCAACTCAGAAAATAGTGCATCAGTTATGGCTAGTTACAACTGGTAATATTGCCTACAAACTGTCATACTTGCAGTGGCCTGAGGTTATGACCATTGTCCTTCATTGTCAACCCCAAACTATCCTTTAAAGTGCAATTTAAAATGTTAACATTGTCAAAGTGGAAGATAGCTAGTGGTGTGCTGGCTCATGAAAGTCATTCGTTAAATATTCACAGTTTCACAAGCCATTTGTTAAAAACAATTGGTAACTTAACATCAACATGATGGCTGATTCCAGTATTTAAAGAAATGAGTTTCAGGTTGCATTGAGTGTTATGAATTAACACAGGGAAGTGTATCGGAGAAGGAACTGGAGGGAGTGCTCACTTATATCTGGAAATCAGGCAATGTGGCACATGAAAATAACACAGTCTTTATCAGTGAGACAAGATTTCCACTTTTTTCCTGTTTTTGTAAGAAACCATACAGACAGGGGCTGGACAACGATTTTTTTGAAAAAGTTAACTTTATGGCATAGTTAATGTGCATGGCCCTGTGTGCTTTGCTAGCATTATCTTGCTAATGATCATAACTTTTTGATGTAGGCAGTGTGATGGTTGCCATTCTTCAGAAAGAAAACTGAGCGTCAATGAGCAGCAGAACCAGAATCCAAATCTGGTGGCCTGGCTCCATTCCCCCTCACTTCACTATCTCACTGAAAGCCCATTACATTATAATTTGGAAAACTCAAACACATAAAGGAGAAAAAACAAACTCACCCATAATTCTTGTTCCTAACGATGACCACTATTAACATTTGATCTAAATCAGAGGCTTCCAACCATTTCTCCACCCGGGTCCATCTGAGAACTGTGACACTTCCATGAGTAACCGTGGCTCAGTCTAAATAGATTTTATCCAGGGTATGAAGACTGAAATCTGAAAAATCCCACATGTGGTTTTTATGTGGTCTGCCCCATCTCATTTTATTTCTTTCAATAAAGGGCATGGTTTTTCAAAGTTCACATTGCCCATGATCACGTGTGAAGAAGTTTGATATGTTTTTATTAGGATGGTTAATGGAAAGCTTTCCTGCACTGTTGCAGGCAAGTACTGATTTATCGGTACTTTCATTGGTCAGCAATTTGCTTTACTTCTCTTAAGATGCTAAGGTGGGGACTTCCTGGTGGTCTGGTGGCTAAGACTCCACGCTCCCAAAGCAGGGAGCCTGGGTTCAATCCCTGGTCAGGGAACTAGATCCCACATGCTGCAATTAAGACCCAGCACAGCCAAAACGATGCTATAATAGAATAAGCATATACATACAGAGTCACCATACATACGTTACCTGAGAGTTTGCTTAATATATAAATACACACACACATTTTTTGGAAGAGCTGGGTCAAAACCAATTCTGATTTTGCCAATCACAATCACTTTGAAATAGTCACAATCACAAGATTATAATATTTTCAAATGTGTTAAAGAGAAGGAAAGGTAAAACCGATTCCTTTTTAATCAGAGGGTTTTAAATTGTTTTCTGTCATCAGTTGATGGCCACAAATTTTGAATGGTTTTCTAAATGTGTTTTGATATTTGGGAAGCTAAACTGACTAATGATTTTATGCATGTGTGTAAATTTCTGGTGCTCATTAATCACAGGCAGATTCATAGACTGTTCAGGTTCAATTAATTATCCCTGGAAATTTGGGCATCTTGACCTTTCAAAATGGCACTTGTTAAACCTGAGAAAGTGTTAGAGGCTTCTCTGTAAACTGATAGTTCTTTTGGTCAAATGCTTAATTTAAAAAAACTTCTTGATGTGTGAAAAACTTATAATGACAATTTTCTTTGTGGAAAGATATACTAATAATTAATCACAGACGTTAACCAGTTGAATCACATTAGTTATGACAATATATTTTGAGGCAACCTCTTGATTTACTTCTTGATTTAAAATTTTTGAAGTTCCTGATTTTTAATTGGTTTTCCCATTTTCTTTGCTCTGATTTTTTTCCTTTTAGTTTGTTAGTGCTCATCAGGCCTTCCTGTGATGGGGGTGGTTCAGTCTGGCCGGTTCCACCCACAAGATATTCTCCTTGCTTTGTTGAGCTCCTGAGAGGTCCATTTCTTGAATAATTTGTGACTTTTTGCTTGTCAGTCATGTTTTCAACCCTTTTAAATTCAGGCCTTTATTGAAGAAGATACTTTAATGATGTTTTTCATTCCTGCAATGCAAGTTTATAAGAGTATTTCCAAACAAATGTGTTCAATAGAGATGAAGAAAGTCAAACTAGCTTTTCTGTAAGCGGAAATTTTTTCCTGACGAAGCTAATGCTCTAAATGATTTCGGATCTCCTTAAAAGTTTTTCTACCCTTGAATAAGATAAAACAAGTCACTATTGGACTGGTGTTTATTAGTCGCTGGCAAACTGGTGGACATTTCTGGACACACTCTGCTTTGTTTGATTGATATATTCTATCATGGAACCTCATTGGCATTTGTTGATCTGAGAAAGCATTAGAGATTCCCACAGAAACCTATTCTATTTATTTTATCCTATGCTTAGTTTACAAAATCCCTTTTATAGAAGATAAAATGTCCTTCCTTTTTCTCAGTTCCAGTTGGCATCAGCCTAGCCTAGTCCAAGGTCATGACGTAGTGGGGGACCTCACAGGCTGCGAGGTCCAGAGCCTCAGACCAAAGCCTGCTCTGAGTTTTTTCCTCCAGGACACTGAAGAGTGGCCAGGATTTGGGGACATCTGACTTTTTGGTAATATGGTTCATTCCAGTCTGGTCTGGGACACACTGAGCAGTAAATCTTACTGCATGTTTCAGGCTCCAAACTAACCATTTGTTTAAACAGCTGGATATTTTCGGGGGAAAATTCAACTCCTTTTTTTTTTTTTTTTTAGATCTCTCCTGTGTGTGTGTGTGTGTGTGTGTGTGTGTTAGTCACTCTTTCATGTCCGACTCTTTGCAACCCTATGGACTGTAGTCCGCCAGGCTCCTCTGTCCCTAGGATTCTCCAAGAAAACTGGAGTGAGTCACTCCAACTCTATGCATGTGACTTAGCTGCTTTCTAAGGGTGCACGAGCTATTGTGTGTCTGATGTGTTAGGAAGGTACAAACCACTGGCCAAGGGCTAAGACCAGAGTCAGGCAGGACCAGACCTGAAGCCCAGTTCTTAACTCTGTGCCCATTTCCCCATCTGTAAAATGTGGGTAATCGTGGACCTACCTCACACACACAGGATCGTACTGGTGCCCAGCAAGTAGCAATTACTGGCCCAGTAGCCACCACGATGATATTACCACCATAGTTTCCTGCATAAGTGCCTGTGTTTAACGCTGCCCATTGACCAGTAGCTGCTCCATCAGGTAGACACCAGGCCACGACCAGTCCCTCTTCTCCTTAAGCCCACTACAGCCCTCTGTACACGGGAAGCCAAACAAGAGAAAATACTGCAAGGCTTTGCACTTGGAAGCTGGAAAACAGATGTGCAGAGCAGCTCCTCTGTTTCAATTGCACATGTGACGGGTGGGCTGATGGCGCCTTTACAAGGATGAGTTAAGTGGTTCGTTGACATATCATTATCACATTTTGAAGTTAAACCGCCACGGGATCCATGAACTCTCATCACGCAGTTAATTATTCCTGGATTTCTCTGCGCTCTTGAAACATATTCTGTTTATTTAACCATCCCCTGGGAGCGCGGGCTGCCTTTGTCCCCATGACACAGCCAGTGGTGTAAAACCCTTGCATCTGTCAGATTTCTGTGTGTGCAGCGTAATTGCCTGATTTCCATTTGAAAGTACAGCCCTGACGTTACTACCGCATAGACCCACCAATGATCACAGTGATGTCCCGACGCCTACAAGGGGACAGGGGTGCGGGGGTGAGGGTGGGGGCCTGATGCCATAACAAACGCGCACCAGATGAATGCTCGCCTTCACATGGACCAGGTCTGAGTTTACAGCTGCAGATGAAGTGTGCCTTGGGGACAACAACAACAAAAGAAAAGACTAAAGAAAAAGAAACCAGCAGATTAGCATCAGCGTGAGTCTGGTGGAGCCAGATGGCTCTCTGTGGAAACGGATCTTTCCCGCCTTCTTCCAGTAACCCCGACCAGCAGACAGCAAGCGTGCTAAGAGGAGAGAAAAATGATCTCACGCCTCAGCCAGGCACACGATTCGCCTTCTTTCTCTCACACACAACTCAAGCTGAAGGAAACTTGGAAAAGAAGGAGGGATGAAAAAAGAAGAGAGGGCGGAGGGTGCGGTGGTGGTGGTTGGGTTGCACTGAAGAATAAGCTGGTCAGAGCCCAGAGGAGGGTGAGGTGCAAGCTCCCTGGCCAGGCCGGAGCTTTGGAAAGGCAGGCTCAGATGTCCACAGAGGGGACAGCCATGCCGAGGCGTGGGAGGCAGGAGAGACCCCTGGCACATTGTTAGCCCCTCTGCACACATCCACCAACTTGTCCACAGGGGCATGGTGTGTAAGAGGCTGGAGGTGGGTTTAAAAGCGGTGGGATTAAGCTGTGTGCTCCCTTGGGAAGGACAGTGGATGGTGTTTTCAAAATTTTGCAAAGTCATTTCAGTCATATCCGACTCTTTGCGACTCTCTGGACTGTAGCCCACTGGCCAGGCTCCTCTGTCCATGGCATGAAGACCAGAATGGGTTGCCATGCCCTCATATCCACCTCTCTCTGAGGGCCGGAGGCCAGACTTTGTAATAGTCCTTGACCTGCCGGACGAGGTCGAGGAGAGCTGGATCAGAGACCTGGGATTCCAGTCCATGGCATCCTGGGAAAGGGGCTGGAAAACCAGACAGGGTTACTGGGGAAAAGGAACCTTTCACAGGTTGTGGGTGTGGGAGGGGGCCTCCAGACTCACTCCACCTCCCCGGCTGAGCAGAGCATTCGCTGCTCATAAACAGAAGTCTGTTACCTGCGGTGACAACCAGACCTCGGACTGCTGGCCACGAGGCGGGCCACCAGCTGTTGGTGCCCACACACAGCCCTGGCAGGGGCCAGCGGGTGCAGGCGTCCCACCAGCTAATCTAGTGTGCCCTCTGAGCAAGTGTGCACACACCCCCAGCCTGGCACCAAGGCTCCAACCCAGAAAGAATGCTCCCCTGGGAGTGGCAGGGGCTCGCAGTCAGCCTGGCGAGGTTTCCTGGGCACCCGAAGTTTGTCTCCACCAGTGTTCACTCCGAAGAATAAATAGTGGGCTCCAGGAGAGGCCAAATGCAGGCTGTAGTCATTCGGTTACAGCTGGAGAAGATTACCTTGATCATAATAAACATGGAACAAAATCCACCTCGTTTTCAGCCAGGGCTGGGACACCTGCTTTGCCATTTCTGGCAGCCTTCGGTGGAGCTGAGCATTAAACTGGCATAGTTTGTCTGGGCCAAGGAGCAAAGCGAGCTGCCAGCTGGGAGCTGAGGCCGCAGGCTCCAGCTTTTCTCCTTCCAAAAACAAAACAAAAAACCACTACTCAACCAAGCAACCGTTTTGCCCTTCATCTCTCAGGCAGTGCTACCACCTAACCATGTTCCTAGTTCTAGGCGGGTTTCTCTCCCTCACAACTGGGCTGAAGGATTTTGAAAAGAAAGCACACAGGGAAAGTCACAGGAATCACAAGGTGGATCAGCTCTCCTTGGCCCCACTTGAGCAAGAAGACCACTCAACAGGAGGAACATTTTAAAAATAACATTTACAGAGGGATAACTAAATGTCAGTAACTTTAAGTGCTTTGTGGATATGTCATTAATCCTCATGACACCCCTACAATGCAGGTCCTCTGATTACTCCCATTTTACAGATGGAAACTTCAGGTGCAGAGATGTTAAGCAACTTTCCCCCAACACATGCAGCTGCTAAATGGTAGAGCAAAGATTCAAACTGGGCTCTACCTGGCTCCAGGGTCCACATCCTGGCTATTCTGCTTTTTTGACCTTATAGTAACAGTGGAATGTGTTCCACTCAGCCAGTGCCAGCACTGTGGGCTACTTGAGTCTCCTGGAGTTGACTTCCTCATCTGTCAATCAGGGACTGGAAACCCTGGCTTATTATGGGGTTGTGGCCAAGAGCAGAAGTAACGAGTCACATACGTGCAAGGCCAGTGCCTAGCATTTGATCGAAGGTCTATACATGTTAGTAGTTACTATTGTTGTGAATATCAAGGGCAGCTTTGCGCTCTTGCAGTTCACTGTGAGCTCGGTGGAGCAGCTGCCACTAACCCCATTTTACAGGTGGTGAAATTGAAGTACCAAGACATCCAGTAGCAGAGTCTGGACAAGAACCCACATCTTTCAAAGCTGCATTCAGTCTAATCCTGACTCGCTGTGAACTACAGGCTGCACCCCCTATTTCTAGAAACAAGATACCGCTGTCATCTAGAAGGACAGCAGAGCAAGGAATTCAACTCTTGTCACCTTCTCTTCCCCTCCTGCTCCCGGGATTGGCGGCCACAGAAGTCAAGTCTGCCCTCCTGGAAGACAGTTAATGCCTCTGGGGACAAGTAAGGTTCTTGCAAGAATGAATCGCAAAATTCTGGGTGCCCTTCACGTGGGTTAAAAAATACTTGTCTTTTCACCAAAACCAAGGGCAGATGCAGAGACCCCTGGACCACTTCTCAGCCTCCCGCACCCCAGGCCTCTGAGAGCGTGTCCAGCACTCACCACCACCCAGGTGTCCCCACGCCGCAGCTAGAAGCAGCAGAGGAAACTCGAGTCTGAAGAGGGACAAGGGACCTGGTGGGCCGGCCGCACTCTGCCTGGTTTCCCCATCTTTCCTGACTCTGCCCTTCTGGTGATGCTCACATTCTCTCCTCCCTTTTACGTCCGTAAAAACCTCTGGGGAAGGCAGCTTTTATTCCATGGCTTCATATAATTCCCAGGGCTGGGAATGAAAGTGATTTCCTTTCACAACCCCTGGCTGAGTGCCTTTCGCATCCTGGCTGTGTTGTGGGGTGATTTATCAATGCCAGGGGCCAGGGCTCCTTCCCCATCCTCCCCGCTCCTGCCATCACTTAGAACAGGACCGTGCCCACAACCGGCTCCGAGGCCAGGGCGTCCTCTCAAGACGGCTCCGAGCCAGGACTCGGTGGAACCATCGTGATGAGAGCCGTTCGTTCTCCTCAGAGAGAACAAACGCGGCCTGAAGTCTCCAAGTGTCAGGGCTGGCTTTGAACCGAGACTGTGAAAGCATATTTTTCCAAACTTGTCAGGATCGTGTTTCATTTCTAGACCTTTATTCTCCGAGGGACAATGAGAAAGAGACGCAGTTTAAGAAGTCTTGGGCTGAGAGATGAAGTTCCTTTTCTTTGTCACCATTAAACCGAGCAGGGGAAAAATGAAGCTGAGGGGTTCATGTTTCGCTGTCACAACAAAGCGCCGAGGCCAGACGGCAGCGGCCCACTGGGAAGGCCGCGTGTCTCTGTCTGAGCTGAAGGCCATGGTCTGGCTGCTGCCTCCCCAGGTTCCCGTCCCGCCACTGGACTCCCTTTGGGTGTTGACCAGTCAGAAACTGAAACGAGACAGAGCAGTGAGCTGAAGAGTTGGCCCCAGACCGATCCCTGGTCAGGGGGTTTCTGTTTGCGCCCGGCCCTGGGGTACAGTGTGGGCACCGTGGGGTTACCATACCACCTCCTGAGGCCGAGAACATCTTCCCAGTGAGGCCAGAAACGTCCATTCAGACCTCAGCCTTGTTGCTCAATTATTGCTCTAACCTGTATCGCTTTGTTGGCCACTTAGCAAATCCTGGGAGAAGGAAATGGCACCCCACTCCATGGCTCTTGCCTGGACAATCCCAGGGACGGGGGAGCCTGGTGGGCTGCCGTCTATGGGGTCACACAGAGTCGGACACAACTGAAGTGACTTAGCAACAGCAGTAGCAAATCCTGACTCATGCACAGCTCTCATAAGACCCCCAAGCCTCCAGACCTGCTGCCCCATGACCGTCTACACGAGGCCTGAGCATCACCACGCACAGGGTTCAGAGCCACGGCTGCCACTGCTCATCACTACCCTCTCCGGGCCTCGTTCGTCCTCATCTGAAAAGTAGGGAAATGCCGAAGCTGAAGCTCCAATACTTTGGCCACCTGATGCAAAGAGCTGACTCACTGGAAAAGACCCTGCTGCTGGGAAAGGTTGATGGCAGGAAGAGAAGGGGACGAGAGAGGATGAGATGGTTGGATGGTATCACCAACTTGATGGACATGAGTTTGAGCAAACTATGGGAGACAGTGAAGGACAGGGAAGCCTGGTGTGCTGCAGTCCATGGGGTCGCAAAGAGTCAAACACAAGTGTGCAGCTGAGCAACAGCAGCAGTGATAGCCTCCTCCCAGAGTCGTTGTGGTAATTCAATCAGATGCCTTCTATGAAGTGAGTACACCATGCCCCACACAGAGCACAAACTCAAAGATGCCAATTCTTATTTTGAAGTGTGGGAAGCCCATGGAAGAGGTACTGGGAAAGAACCTAGGACTGTGAGCCTCAGCAAGGAGGGGGAGGGAGCGGTACTCAGAAGGAATGGAGACCAGCAGGCTGGGTGGAGACGCATCTCCTGCTTGCCCTGCAATTTCACTGGGAAACGTCCGCATTGAAGATTTTAAAGTCGTCCATCATTTCCATTTCTCTCTCTCTCTCTCTTTTCACACTCATCATTGTTCAGAGACATTCAAGTTCAGAGGGGCTCCTGTATTTGATTTGAGGTTCTAATAGTCTAGAAATCAGGAAATGCAGGTGGGGCTTCTGTCTCCAGCCTTTTATCCTCAGATGAATGAATGACTTCCTTCACCACTGGGGGCTGTCAGTGTCTCCCTTCCTCCCCAACCTGGATTAGTTATTATCTCTGCTTTTAGATTCTAAAAGCTATGGGCAATTTTCAGCACAGAGAAATCAGATGGCAAGTTCCATTTGCTAATGGACACGTCATTAATGAATGTAAGTGATGACACACACGTGGAAAAATGTGGGTGACTGGACCCGTCCCCAGGCTCGCTCAGGCTCAGGATAAGGTGAGAACTTGGCAGATCTAGAACCATGTCACCGGTGCAACTCTGAGTGATGATTCATATGGAGTATTTAACTCCTGCAGAACCCAGGGCTAACCTGATAAGGTCTATAAACCCCTCAAACTCAGCATTGTATAAGGTATGGCTTGAGACCAGAGCTGGCTAAGTGACGATGTCATAAACTACAGGTTCGTTTGAGCATTGTGGTACATACAGCCACTCCACACTCCACCCCCCAACCACACACACACATGCAAAAGACTGACTCCTGCTCAGCAGGATTTTATGGTCTTTGGAAATAAATTATTCCAATATGGGGTGGGATTTTTGCTTCGTTTTTGCTAATTCTCTGCTAGTTTTATTACTCCACATAGCCTTTATCCCTTTCACTTTGAATTACAGAGTTGATTGCAGTATTGTTTTTCTTTGACATGTAAGCCCAAGTATGATTTTAAAAGGAGTTGAATTTTTCAAAAAGGGAAACATTCAGGATAAATGTTAAGGACAGTGTGTTTGAAAAAGCCGAGTTCAGTTTTGTTTGGGCATCATCGCAAATAAAGGAAAAAAAGGAACTGATTACAGACAGAAATTGTAGTGTTTCCTTTTTTTTTTTTTTTTTCCTAGTAAGTGTAGCACAGCCTCCAGGTTGCCCATCAGCACCAGGAAAGGCTGAACCCTCCCCATCTAGTTTTTCCCTGTGCCTCCCCTCTAATGGGATCCTAGACCATACATCGTCTCCTACTCAACCCATGGAAATGTTATGAGAACCGTCGAGAGTAAATCTCCACAAAACAGTACTGCGATCACAGAATGTATTCTGTGTCTTTGTAATTATACCCAAAGTAGCGGTTACCCTGATAAAAACTGAACAAGAAGGAGCTGGAGTTTTTGTTTTGTTTTTTAAAAAGAGGGAATACAGCAAAGAAAAACTGTCTCTTTTCCCTATCAGCAGTTCAGGCTCTTGTGTCTAAGGTGCTCCAGGATCGAGATGGCACCAAGACTTCTTTTGTAAACAAGATGAATAATCTATTTTATGACTTAACCTCTCACAGATAATCTTGGAAGTAAACTCAGCACCAGGAAATAACATTTACAGACCTCTTAATCTTCCCTTTATGCAACACCTAATTTCTCTTATCAAGAAAAAAAAAATGTACAACTTAGCTTTTCACTTCTAATTTCCTTTTCTTGCATCCACAGCAGTTTTCTCTCATCGTACTTGGACGTGTCTCATTTTCTCACTTATGTCTTAACTGTGGTCCTCCTCCTCCTCTTCCATTTCTACTGCCATTCCCCTGCCTGTGAAACCTGTTTTCCCCTCTTCCTTTCTCTCCTTGAGGAAAAGTTCCTTGATCATTAGACCAAGACGACAAACTAGGACTGTGTTGGGGAAGGAGCTGAGACTGCCTATTGAAAGCTAAACAGGCCCAATCTGAATGATGCTGCCTGACAATGTCAAATGAGAATTGGTCAGCACAGAACTGCAAGACTCTCTTGGAATCTCTACACATATGTATTTGACATTTTACCCAAATCCAATTCCACAGCCTGGATGGTGGAAGAATTTCCTTGTTTCCTTGAGATAAATTCTCACCCATCATCCTTTGTTCCCATGGAACCATTGCTCATAGCCCTCGAGGACTGCCTTGTAGGACCCTCACGTT
Organism: Oryx dammah; assembly: GCF_014754425.2. Classification (NCBI taxonomy): domain Eukaryota; kingdom Metazoa; phylum Chordata; class Mammalia; order Artiodactyla; family Bovidae; genus Oryx; species Oryx dammah. Next base: position 20,571,041 of record NW_024070208.1, read on the forward strand.
GCTACAGTCGAATGCTCGTTATTGTGCACAGCTAGGAAATGCAGCCTCCTGATCAATGTCGTGTTCTGAGTAATTGAGAATTCCAGTGTACATCTTCTAATCTAAACACCAGACCTAAACGAACTAGGTGAGTCCTTGGAAAGCTCAGAGGCAACTTCAGGACTCACGGAATGTCAAGGTCACCACAGAAGTGGTGCAGATCAGCAGAAGGACAAGATAATTGGGGTTTCCATTGGATATAAAGTAAATGTAGCTTTCGGTGTGTAGCATCAGGGAGCGAAAATAAGGGCACCATTTCGAGCACATAATTTTTTTACATATATACAAAATTTGAAATGTTCTGAAATGTTTAGGTGTTCAAAGGAAAGAAATTCATGGCCTGCCAATTTACAAAACAATCTCTGTGTGATAATCCCAGGACTGTAAGAAAAAGTATATATGTACACACATATACACATACCCTCATGCACTCAAGTCTGGGAAAATAGCCACCAAAATTGTAACAATAGTCTCTCTGGGTGATGGAATTAGAGAAGCTTTTGTTTTCTTCTTTTGTTTTAGCTGCACTTTCTAGTTATAAAAGATAATAGTTAAATATTCCTTCCATAATGTAAATGAATAAACAAATAGCCTTAGTTGAGCAAACCAACATGGCCCGATAAGTAATTAAAGGCGGCACAGAAACCCATTTCAATGTAGATTAAGAATGGATTAAATGGAAAGAGTGGTAGCAGAAGAAACCTTCCTGTTACGAAAACAACCATCACACGAGCTGTGTTGTCAAACGTGGCCTTGGCTGGGGAGGGCGGTGCGGAAGTGGTACTGAGGTGGAGTTTGGGGGGCTGCCACTGCCTTGGGGAGTATACACTGGATTTGGGTCATCACCTGGTCGTTACAGGCCGGGCTCTGCGAGTCATAAAGGATATGACTATCTTGGGGTCACGAGAAGGGATTCTTAACATTTGCAATGAGAACAATTTCTTGTCTGCATTTCTGCATCTGTTTCTAACTTCCTAGACAGAATCAGATATGGGAAACCACATCTTGGTTTCAATCCTGATTCTCCCCCACTGAGGGGAGGGGGTTTGGCTTGAGCCTGAAGTCAGACGCCATCGGGTCTCCCCAGGACCCAGTCCTGGTCCTTCCCAGCACAGGGATGCTTGCTGGCCTTCCCGTCTCACCGGTTCCTCCCACCCCAGCTTTTACTCTCCAGGGTCTCCATGTGTGGGGGGCACGTCATCTCCTCCCCCTTGGTTCCATCAGGGTTAATGTTCTAAGAGACTGACCTGCTCTGAGGAAAAGGCAAGCGGACCACACCATAATGTTGTAGGTGTGAACAGAGAAAGGAGCCACGGGTTCTGGGAACATTTGTGGAGGGAGACACCATTGGTGAGGGAATTTTATCCTGTCCATAAAAAGGGCTTGATGGAGCTTCCACATTTAGGGCAGGTGTTGCCAGTCTAGGATTGCCCACCCGCCTGCTTCCTAAGTCTGTCCGTGAGCAAAAGAGACCATGCCCTGGAGGAATGACATCTCCAGCTTCCGGAAGCCCCTGAATTTTCCAGGGATCAGAACAGAGGCCCCATCCTTGCTCAGCCCTTTCCTGCTGTCACCTGCACCTTCCCTATGTTGCCACTGTTGTGCTGGTCGCTCAGTTGTGTCCGACTCTTTGCGACCCCGTGGACTGTAGCCCGCCAGGCTCCTCTGTCCATGGCATTCTCCAGGCAAGAATACTGGAGTGGGTCACCATTATCTTCTCCAGGGGATCTTTCTACGCCAGGGATCCAACCTGGGTCTCTTGCATTGCAGGCAGATTGTTTGCCATCTAGCCACCAGGGAAGTCTGCACCTCCCCAAGAGGCTCTCAAGTCCTCAGTGTGCCTCAGCCTCTCCTGTGCTTGCTGTTGGCCCTGTAACACCTCACGCTGGGCAGTGGTCCTGACTTCCATGGGGCTCTGCTACACCTGCTGATCTAAAGCTCCCTGTGGGGAGGGGGGTGGGAGGGGGGTTCAGGTTTGGGAACGCATGTACACCCGTGGTGGATTCATGTCAATGTATGGCAAAACCAATACAGGATTGTAAAGTAAAATAAAAAATAAATTAAAAAAAATAAAAAATAAAAAAAAAATAAAGCTCCCTGTGTATGGCAAACCAGTCTTCTTGAGTTTTGTGCCAAGACTCACCTATTTGTTAAGTGAAAGGATTCTCAACAATAGAGTCCCTGAGTGATGAAGAATTGGCACCCTTGACCTTTTTATTTTTTAGCACTTTACAGCTTTCAGATGATGCACAGTATCTCACAGGTTCCTCCAAGTGACCTCAACCTCTTACAGCAGGCGTTCTATCACCCCTGCTCTCCAGATGAGAAAAATGAAGCAGAAAGGGTGGCCCACAGCCACCCAGCTAGTTACTGGGAGCAGACCTGGGAATTCTGATTAGGGGCTAATGCTCTCGCCACTGTGACAGTTGGTTCTGAAGCCTGGCAGCTCATCCGACTGCCCTGGGGAGATGGCAGAGAAACCGGGGTGGGATATACCCTGCTCTGGACCTGCGGAGACACTCGGCATGAGGCTCTGCCACCTACATTGTCAACCACAAGTGACTGGTGCCCCCTACAGCCTCCCCACACCCCCAGCTCTGACGCTGCCTCCCCATCTGTGCCACCAAAGCTGACAACCAGCGACTTTATGGGCTAGCTCTGACCCAGAAAGCCAGTTCACTTACACCTCCCAGGATCTTCCTTCTTTCGAACATCGCTGAGTTAACAGCTCAACGTCTAGAAAGCCCGAGGTTAAAAATAACCATGCCTGTTCGTCAGCCCCCAGCAGAAGGGGTCAGGAGAAGGTGACAGCCGTGCTTATGAAGGCCTCAGAAAAGCTGCTGGAAAGCTTTGGAGCCAAGAATAAGGGCCCAGGTCTGTCAGCCTGGCTCCAAAGCAGTTGGACCTCAGTCTGTGGGACAGGTCTGGGAAACACCCTTGTGTTCTCAAGACTCTGTAAAGCCAGGGACAAAGACCCTGACAATTAAGTGACCACAAACCCATCCAAGAATTACCCATGGAGGGTGGAGGGTTTGTGTATGGTGGAAAGTTCTTCCAGTCGGGAAGGAGCATGTTAAATGTGAAGGCAGAGTCCCCTGCAGGCAGACTACTAAGAGCTCAGTCAGGAGAGAGAGCTTCAGCACTCATATCTCCAGGACAATTAGGAACTGGTGTAAGAAGTCCTCAGAGCTGACTTAACCTGCCCTGAACTTGGTGAGTGGACACCCTCAGCCCATGATTTATGGGGGAGCCCGGGCTCCCTGCCTGAGCGCTGTATACGGGTCAGCCTGGAACCCATTATAATAATCGTCGGGAGAATCAGCTTGGAGACAAGTTGAAGCAAGCTGAAATTTGAAAAAAACACATTAACAGGGGTCTGAAGGGATGCCAGAAGAGCCTGCCAGCAGGGGCAGCTGGAAGGCCAATTTTTCAGTCAATACTGAAAGGTGGTTGCTTAAATCTCTGAGTCAAATGCACAAGATTTTCTCTCCAGCTCAATACTCCCGTTTAATTGCTCTGCGGAGTCTCTCCACTGACGCATCTAACGCCCAAATACCAAGTGGGGAGGGAGAGAAAAGCGTGTCATTGACGTGCAAATGAGGAAATGAGGTCCTGGGTGCAGCCTGGGTCCTGCACTGACTGCCCCACCCCCCCCCAACCCCAGGGGGTCACCAAGGCCCCCCCTCCATAGAGATGGCTGGGGGTGGGCGGGCGGCACCTCTCAGCTGGCCTCAGGACTCTAGGGGGGCAGCTCTTCACCCCTGCAGCTCCGGGGCAGGCTGACCTGAGGACGGTCTTCAGGAGCCAGAGTTTGCACAGGTGAGAGAGGGGCAGGGGCCCCTCAGAGCCCAGAGCAAGGGAAATGTGAGCCACCGGAGGGCGTTCCCACATTTGACACCCAGGTGACAACCTGGAGAGACTGAGGGCAGACGTGATCATGATCGGTGAGGAAAGCCTCGACTGGGGTCCTGAGATTGGGGAACAGAGGGGTCTCTGAGGGAGCGAGGCCCAACAGCCTGACCTTCAGAGGGAGTCTCCTGACTGGAGCTCTTACCGTGATGACGCCCACAGAGGAGCCCGGGGCTAGGTCTTCATTTCTCTGAGCCTCTGGCTCACACAGCACTGTTTCCTATTCACCCACAGCATGGGGGCTGTTCCTTGTCCACACTTCCGCTATTCACACCCAACAATCAGAAATCCATTCACATGGGACCCAGAGGATCTGACAGAAGCATGGCTGTCCTGAAGCCAAGAAGTCCAAGCACAGCTGCCCACACTTGGGGGCCTTGACTGCATGCGTTCCCGCAGGAGGGCGCCCATGGTCTGCCCCAGACAGACAGCCTGAGGGGCGAGTCCAGCTTCACCCACTCGCTGGTTGTGGGACCTTCGACAAATCATATAACCATTCTGAAATTCAAGCTTCCCACCTCTTAGGGGATTAGCCATGTGACTGACATATAACGTGACTTGTATGGAGGGCACCATGTCTGGAGAAACCTCATTTTGTGGGTTCATGGGGACTAATAAGCTTTTCTGAGTATTAGACGTTCATTGGAGGAGGGCAGCAAGGGCCCTTTCAGAATGAGGGGGCCCCTACTTGGGACACTTAGGATGGGGAGGCGGGTAGGGTGGGGAGCATAGAGAAAAACTTGCTCAAAACACAGAGAACAACCATCAGAAGCATCCCGCCCAGGGGCCCCTCTCTGGCCCTTTCCCCTCCCCCGGGAGCTGGGCCTCTGGCCCAGTGCAGTCTGGAGGTCTCTGCAGCCATCTGGGGTACTCACCACAGGCTGCGTCACTCTTGTGCAGCTTCCAGCTGTCCGCATACTTCATGACAGCCAGAGTCTTGCCATCCCGACTTCCCTGATCACTTGCTTCTGCGAAAAAGGTGTGAGGGGAAAGGCTGTGAGTACGGGTCAAGGTGGGACCTTTCTTTGAGCCCCTGGGGACCCCTAACCACACACAGGACACGGAGGGTGCCCAGACCCCTCCCTCACTGCACACTGGAGACGCCTCCGGTCCAACCCTATCTGGCCATGAGGGGGAAACTCCCACAGCCCCTGCAGGTTCAGGGGTCACAGTCTCGAGTCCCCCCAGACCCCAAGCAGTGTCAGCATGGGGTCTTTCCTGAGGGATCCCAGTCTTCCTGTTTCTGGTGGGGATAGGAGGGGCAGACTCCCCAGAGCCTGACAACCAAGGCTCTGCATCAGAAATCCTAGGCTGATGGGGGGAAAGCAGAGGGAGATACAGAGAAGCGTGAACATGAAAAGAGGTGGCGATCCCCCTGCTTCTGGGTTCCACACACAGGGCTGTGTTTCTCTGCACAGAGATTCCTAACCAGGGGTTTGGCTGGGGCTGGCATTCACCTAGAAGAAGGGTGACTTTCCTCTATTATAAGCCATGTCTGGGGGCTGCCTAGGCCCAAAGAGTGCCTTTTCCCATTTTGCACACATGCTGTTTGGGGTCTGGGGGGGCTGTCCCCTTCCCTCTTTCAGATCCTCTCTTCCTCCTCTTTCTCTGGGTCCATCGCGAAATCTGCAACCAAGAGACCCTTTACTCATTCCTGTTTTGTTTCCAGCTCAGAACTGAAAGTGGGTTGGAGTCTACTGGCCCAGACCAGGAAGAGAATCCTGTTTCTCAAATTTCCAGCTCAAGCGCCCCTACAGGGAGAAAATGGAAAGAAGTGTTCCGTGGTTTGAGCCAGGTACACCTAGTCAATTTATCCCGTACAGCCCTCTGTCCTTCAGGGAGGACGTGCTGGTGAGAAGGACAGATGATGCAGGTGGGTGAGGCACCCAGAGCCTAGAAATTCAGAAACTCTAATTAGGGTACCTCCTGGTCTTTATTAACCAAAACTCTTTCTACTTTTTCATTTAGATCTTTCTACCTCAAGTGTCTCCAGCAATAAAATGTGGCCAAAATCAATCACAGCTCCCAGGCACACTAAGGTGAGCTGATGTTAGAATGACAGCACCTCCAAAGCCATTGAAACAATTCCCCTCTCCATTGGTATAACCCCACTTTTAAAAATAGGAACCGTAATTCATGCGTCCCCAAGTGACCTCCCGCATAAATGAGCTACACAAATGGGGAACCTGTGGATTTAGAGATTTTTCTCTGTAGGCCCCAGGAGCAACTAAAGATTAGTTCCAATCAGAATGAACGCATTTCCTTCATGAGTTTGCTTCAAACGTTCAGGAAGCTTTGCCTATCGGATTAAGTTTTAACCTATCTGGAACCAAGTGAGTCACACATTTTATCTTTCTTCCCAGTTTTGGAGGTGGAACCTTCCAGTGTGTGAAGAGGAAGCCTGTCTGGAGCCTCCCTGGAGGCTGAGGAGCAGAGGGAGGCTCTGAAATCCTCCCCTAGCTGCAGGAGAGGCTGATGGGGAAAGCCCCTTTCTTAGGGCAGCGCCTTTAAAATGAACTCATGTGGGACTCTTGAGCCTGGATGCGTTCAGCAAGAGAGGATTCAGGCACAATGGTCCCATGACTCGTCAGGGGCCATGACTGAGCAGAAGGTCATAGCCTGGGGGTGGGCGGGATGGTACCCAGGCTGGCCCTCAAATACGCTTGTTGCTGTTGTTCAGTTGCTAAGTTGTGTGACTCTTTGTGACCCCATAGACTGTAGCCTGCCAGGCTCCTCTGTCCATGGGATTCACCAGGCAAGAACACTGGAGTGGGCTGCCATTTCCTTCTTCAGGGGATCTTTCTGACCCAGGGATCGAACCTGCATCTCCTGCATTGGCAAGCAAGCTCTTTACCACGGAGCCACCAGGGAAGCCCACTAAACAGAGCCGAAGTTGCTAGTGGAAAAAACACCCAATAGGAGTACTGATGAGGCTTCTCTTTCTTGCTTACCCTCGGAATCAAGCCGAGCCTGAGGTTTCCCCATGATCTCATCCTCTGAGGCCTTCAGGTTTCGTATCAGAAAGTAGGTGGTCATCTTCCCTTTCCCTTTTACTTCAATTTCACCCCACTCGGTTATTTCAAACCCTTGATTCTCCAAGGCTCTGCACAGAGAAGAGAAAGAGATGCCCCAGGTCACAGAGCTGTGACTCAAGAGTGGGCTGCAGTGAGCAGGATAATGTGCGAGGAGAAGTCTGAGAGCCAAGTGAACAGGGAGGGGCCCGTGCAAAGGGACAGGGCTGCAGAGTGACTAGGAAACTGCTCGTGTTTATGTATTTACTGGCTGTGGAGAGATGCCGAAGACACACCACAGACCAGTGCAGGCTAACATCACATCCAGTTCACGGTGAGCTGCCTCAGCCAGGGCTTAGCACTCATCAGGCTTCCCTTGTCCTTGGCTTTGGCTGGTTTCGTGGAGATTTCAGACCTTCACCAGGCTCCTCACATCCCCTCATTAGGCACCTGAGCTCCTCGCCCACATGCTGCTGACCGTGCATCCTACTGTGTGACTTGTTTAGCTGCTCAATCGTGTCGGACTCTTTGGGACTCTATGGACTGTAGCCCACCAGGCTCCTCTGTCCATGGGGATTCTCCAGGCAAGAATACAGGAGTGAGTTGCCGTGTCCTCCTCCGGCGGGGGTCTTCCCAACCCAGGGATTGAACCTGGTCTCCTGAATAGCAGGCAGACTCTTTACCACTGAGCCACCAGTGAAGCCCACTCTGTCACCTGATCTATCCACAACCTGGAACCCTTAGAGCCGAGACCCTGCACCTTCTCATCCCATTGACCACACCTGCCCTTTCCCCCAACTTCAGAGGTTGAAGTATCTTGTTGAAGGGCACCCACCCAAGACCCATTCCCACCGCCTCAAGGCCCAGCCCCCGGGTCACCTCTTCTTTTATCTTCAGCTCCCTCTCCATTTGCCTCCTCCCTTAAGCCTAACCAGCTTGCTAAGGTCTCTTCCACCCTAAAGAGAAGTAAAAATCTTCTTACTTGTTCATCTTCTGCTTTAATGCCATACGAATGCTCGTTCCTTTTATCCTTCAACCCGCAATCCAGTGTCTATTCATTCCCCTGCCCCTCATTGACCACAGTTACTTCTGATAATGTTCCCACACCTCTGACTATTTTTCACTCCTTGCCATGGAATCATCAGAGAGCCACCAGGGAAGCCCAATTATAGTTGATATTTTTGTTCCATTCTTCCTCCATAAAAATAGCCAGAAGGGTGCTTCCCTTCCTGAATTCTCTGCTTCTCCTGCCTTTTCATGGCCCCTTCCTCCATCTGCCAGTGAAATGTTAGTTCTTCCCATTGTTCTTCTCACACGGCAGCCCTCTGCAGGTGGGATAACCACCTCTGTGTTATTACTCTAAGTCTGGTTCCCCAACCAACAGCCTGATTCCAAATCTCACCCAGTGAGTTAATGCCACTTCTCTCTAGATGCTTCCCAGTTCCTTTTATTCAATACTTCCAAACCTGAGCTCATCGTCTCCCTCCTGGACTGGAATCCCTTTTCCCTTATCGCATCTCAGATGATGAGATTCAGGCCCAAGTTACCCACGATGGAGACCTGGGAGACAGTCAAGGCTCCTCCCTCTTTCTCAGACCCCATTTCTAGCAATTACCAAATTTAATTGATTTTATCCTCAGATTCCTACCAACGAATGTTCTGGTTCAAACTAAACTCTTAACAAGTCTTGTCTTTCCCATCTTGTGATGCTCAAATCTGCCCTTACATAGCCTTGAGTGGTCAGTGTCAAGCAGGACCCTGACCTTGCCATCGTGTCCAAGCTCACACTCCTTAGGGGCTCACACTCTTCACCGTCAGTGTGAGCCCTGCCCCTCAGGGAGGCACACACAGCTCTCCCCACTTTCTGCCTCACAGCTTCGACCCCAGCAATGCTAAATCATTTGTAGTTCTCTGCCTTTATTCTATGTCTGTGTTTGTACTGCTGGATATTCACTCCAATATCCCAGTTTGGTCTAAACTCTGCTCTGGAATTCCTTGTTCAAGACCCAGCTCAGGAAACTCCCTTCTCCACACAGAATCTCCTTACTGGGCTGGGCTCCTGTGCCCCACAACACACAATAATTCCCACAGGCATGGGAATGGATGGTTAAAGCCTGACTCCCTGGGTTATATCCAGGCCATTTTCCTTCCTAGCCAACTTGTGACCTGAAGCAAGTGAATTACCTCTTTGTGCCTGATTTTTTTTTTCTCATCTGTAGATGAGAATGATAATAGTATATCTTCATAGGGTTGTTGCAACAGTAAATGGACTAACATATGTTGACGAGGGCTTCCCTTGTAGTTCAGTCGGTAAAGATGTCTGTGGTGCAGGAGGCCCAGGTTCGATCCCTGGGTCGGGAAGATCCCCTGGAGAAGAAAATGGCAACCCACTTCAGGATCCTTGCCCGGAAAATCTCATGGACACAGGAGCCTCATGGGCTGCAGTCCATGGGGTCACAAAGAGTCAGGCACGATTGAGCAATTGACACTTACTTATGTTGATGAACTTAGAGACTGTGGCCTCTAACAAGTTCTCAGCAAACTGTAAGTATTGTTTCATGCATATCGTGACCACTGCACTTCTCACACTTTAAAAATAATTATCTGTGAATATTTCTTTCTTCCTGCACTACACCAGGGGTCAGCAAACTTTTTTTCTTCATAAAAGACCAGATAGGAAATATTTTCAGCTTTAGGGACCACGGTCTCTGCTCAGCTGCTCAACGACTCAGGTCTGCTGTGGTAGCATGAATGCAGCCGTGGATAAGATGCAGATAAAGATCCCAGCTGGGTTTCAATAAAACTTTATTTACAAAAACAAGCAACGGCTGGAAGTATACTACCTGCATCTGATAGCTGTGAGGTACTCTGTACCTTCTGGAAGAAGGGGCAAGGAGATGCATGAATAAGTGGTACCTGTAGGTCGTGGGGCTGAGATGCACTTTGCTGGGAAGCCCATGACTTTCCATCCGAGAGGCTGTGTTCACAGTGTCGCCAAACAAGCAGTACCGTGGCATCTTCTCCCCTACAACACCTGCCAAGACTGGTCCCGTGTGGACCCCCACTCTGATCTGCACAGAGAGAACCTGACTGAAAAGGGACCATCAAACACTCTTATTTTTACTCTTAAGTTGAGGTATAATTTACATAAAATAAAAAAGACTTTAAGGTATTTAGCTCCACCAGTTTGGCAAATACCCTTGAGCCACCAATCAAAATCAAACACAGACTGTCTTCATCACCTTGCAAAATTATCTCGTCCCCTTTCCAGTTAAGTTCCATCTCTCCCTGCAGAGGTCACCACTTTCTTCTTTCCTCTCCCCAAGAGGAATTTTCCTGTTCTCCAACTTCACATACATGGAGTCATGTAGCATATTCTGTTTCGTATCAGACTTCATTTATCAAAATCCATGTTTTTGAGATTCACCCATATTATATGCATCAGCAGTTCACTCTTTTACTTCTAAATACTATTCTGTTGTAAGAATTATATCACAATGTATTAGTCCAGTCTTCTCTTCACGATCATTTAGGTTATTTCCCATTTGGAGCTGTTATGAACAGTCTCATACAGATCTTTTTGTGGACATACATTTTTTCATTTTTCTTAGGAAAATATCTAGAAATGGAACTCTTGAATCACAAGGTAGATCTATACATGGAGGACAAATGTTTTTCCCATTCTGTGACTTTATATATATATTTTTTCCTTAATAAGCAGATATTTAAAATTTTGATAAATATATTAGTCTGCTGGGGCCAACAAAATGCCACAACTGAGTGGTTTAGACAAGAGAAATTTACTTTCTCACAGCTCTGAAGTCTGGAAATCCAAGATCAAGGTGTCGGCAAGTCTGATCCTGAGGTCCCTCTCCTTGGCTTGCAGATGGCTGCCTTTTTGCTGTGTTCTCACACTCTCTTCCCTGTGTGTACACATCCTTGGTATCTCTTCCTGTCTCCAAATTTCTCTTCTTATTAAGGACATCAGTCAGATTGGAGTAGAATTCACCCTAACAGCCTGATTTTGACTTGTTCACCCCTTATAAGGCCCTGTCTGCCAATGCAGTCCAATTCAGTCACCTTCATGAGGTAGCAGGGATTAAAGCAGCAGCATATGAGTTTCGTATGTACCTCGGAGCAATGTGTCATGGTTCCCTTTCCCTAACAATACCCTTCCATGGGCCAGCAACTTGTGTTGGGGAAGGCCCCATATACTTCTGGAACTGGAGCGCTCTCTCAGGTCTCCTCCACTATCCATAGCCTTTGACCAAATGAACCTATGCATTTGTGAAGATCTGTGGGGAAAATGTTGGCAAATGGCTAGAGACTCTGTGGCTAGAACTTATCAAAGTCGAGCTCTTTGGGATTCTAACCTGTCATTGCAGCTCCAAGGTGGCCATGAAAATGTCACTAAGCTTTAGATGGGTTTCATCTTAGCCTCCCCTTTGGTGGCTTATTTCTGCTGCTGTCTCCTAGGGAAGAACCATCATGGGTGTCCTCTTGAAAGGTCTTGCCACTTTCTGGAATTTAGTTCATTTCTATTTCTTTTTTATGTGATTTTTTTTTTAACTACTCCAGTGGCTCAGCAGTAAAGAATCTGCCCTCAGTGCAGGAAACGCAAAGAGACTTGGGTTCATTCCCTGGGTTAGGAAGATCCCCTGGAGGAGGGCATGGCAACCCACTCTAGTATTCTTGCCTGGAGAATCCCATGGACAGAGGAGCCTGGTGGGCCATAGTCCGTGAGGTCACAAAGAGTCGGACACAACTGAGCGTGCATGTGGAAACAGATTCTCTTGCAGCTTTCTACATCCCAGTCAGGTTTACTTGTCTTTTCATCTTTCCATGCCAGATTTTCTTTTCCTTAAAATAAGATTTTAAACTCTTTTCTCTGAATCCTTTAAAGCACCTTACTTTCATGCAAGGGTGACCTCAGCAAATGTGGATTATAGGCTTTACAAGTGACAGAATGAAAGATCTCAATGAGTATTAATTTTAAAACTGTAGAAGTAGCAGCACAATTCTCTTAAGGGAGAGGATGTCTCCAGCCCTTTCCTCTACTTCCTCAAATAAACTCACATGATATGCAGTTTCTGGTGGATATTTAATGAGGCTCCTTTGTCACTATTCTTTTTTTAAAAAATATTTTTTTATTTGGCTGTGCCAGGTCTTAGTTGCACATATGGGATCTTTAGTTGCTACATGTGAGATCTAGTTCCCTAACCAGGGATTGAACCCAGGCCCCCTGCATTGGGAGCATGAAGTCTTAGCCACTGGACCACCAGGGAAGTCCCTATTCCCTATTTATATCCTTAGAATTGACAACATCTTTTCCTCTTTTTCTTCCCCCCGCCTTGGTAAGTCCACTATGCAAGTTTCCAGGAATTCATTGTTCATTTTCAATCATATTGGTGTAGCACTATTACCATCTCTGTTGCCATGCCTCTTTCACAAACAGACACTCTATTTACACAACAGTGTATTTTCCATATTCTTTAGTGGCTTTCACTGGGGGTTTTTAGGTGGTGCTAATGGTAAAGAACCTGCCTGCCAGTGCAGGAGACATAAGAGACGCGGGTTCGATCCCTGGTTCAGGAAGATCCCCTGGAAGAGGGCAGGGCAACCCACTCCAGTATTCCTGCCTGGGGAATCCCATGGACAGAGGATCCTGGGAGCTACAGTCCATAGAGTCGCACAGAGTTGGACATGACCGAAAGGATTTAGCATGCACAAATGTGCGCATGGCTTTCATTAGAATTCTTTAACCAAAACACTTATCTCATTTCTGACCTTCTTGTCTCTTCTCTCTCATTACTTCCCTTCCTGATTTTTTATTTATGACATTGGGGGTTTTATACAACAGCTGTCTCTGTGTGTTTGCAATGGGCCAGTATCATGGACATGACGTGTGACCAGCTTTTGCTCTGAAGACTGCCACAGACACCACTACCAGTACCTGCAGTACTCCTCAGCTTCTAAATCGTTAAGGTGATGGTGAACGTGGCACATTTCAGAATCCCCTACACAGGGGCCATCGCTAGGGAAAATCCTACTCCATCTTATAGCCGGCTTTGTTTTTAGCTGGCTGTTTAGTTGATTGCACAGATCTGATTGACAGGAGCTGCGAAGGGACTTCGATTTTTAGAGGACAGAGACTGTTCCAGACCACCTCGGGACCGCTGGGCTCAGTCGAGCAGACAGAAGATGGCATTTACTTTTCATCATCAAAAGCGTCCAACTTTTATAGTGTGAACAAACTTCCATACTTGGAAAAGCAGCTTCCTGTGTTCCTGTGAGAAAGGCGAGCAGATGTCTCGCTCGTGGCCACGTGCTGGAGAGAAAGCTATTGTGAATATCTTATAGCACCACGGTGTCTGGCCTGCTGGCTGCAGGCAGTTTCACACCTCAGCCTGAGTTCCGAACCCGTCAGACGGCATGTCGGATACACAACTTCCCTAAGCAAAGAGAAGTTGGCTGTTTAGTCAACCTGAACCACTTGTTGAAAATGCTTGAGCAAAAAGGCAGGAATTGGAAATGAGCTGGCTTCCTAAGGATGGAAATCCACTAAGCCAGGGTTAGGGACAAAGGAAGCCTGCATTAACCCCATCATAACCCCAAACTCTGAAGCCTCTTCTCAAATTTGGGAGAAGCTGAGGCAATAACCTGGAGAAGGAAATGGGAACCCACTCTAGTATTCTTGCCTGGAGAATCCCAGGGACAGAGGAGCCTGGTGGCCCGCTATCTATGGGGTCGCACAGAGTCGGACACAAGTGAAGCGACTTAGCAGCAGCAGCAGAGGCAATAACACCCTAATATCTCTGTTACTTTACGCAAGAGAAGAGACAAGTTGGGAGAAATGACCCATTTCAATTATGTCACATACCCAGGAGCCATCCAAGCAGACTAATAGAATTCTACTATATTGTGTGAGGTAACTGGTATTAAGCAAAGAACTCGGTTGCTCTTTACCTGGATGGGTTCTCCGGTAACAGGATTCATCACTTCTTTGGCAGAAATCATCATCCCCAAGGCAAAGTTCGCTACCCTCTGAGCATGGCTTCCAACAGGCACTGGTACACCCCCCACCACCATATAAGCATCTCCTATTGTTTCCACCTATAAGGGGGGAAATAGGAGGGAATTCAGAGGGTTTTCTTAATGTGCTAAATATAACACTACATATTTTTTTGTCAATCTCTGGTAGAGAACCTGCCTGCAAATGCAGGAGAACCAGGTCTGATCCCTGGGTTGGGAAGACCACACCTCCCCCACCCCGGCCCCGGGAGAAGGAAATGGCCACCCACTTCAGTATTCTTGCCTGAAAAATCCCATGGACAGAGGAGTCTGGTGGGCTACAGTCCCTGGGGTCACAAAGAGTCAGACATAACTGAGTGACTAACACACACACATTGATAGAAGGACCATATTAAAAGCTGGTGGTTATTTTCTATGGATGTGAGGGGCATGAGGGAGGGTGAGGTGAGAAAAAAAAAAATGACTCAGGAGATGCCACAAGGGAGCCAAAAGTTCTTTCTGCTTTTGGCAGAGGCAAGTCCCAGAGAGGACCAAGCTGTCTATTAGAGCCACATATAACGCTATATATTAGATACACATTTAGGTTAGACTTGCTGCTGAAATGAAGGCATAGTATTCTCTGGGAAAACAGTATGCCTCTTGAAGGCAAACTTACCACTGGGCAGTATAGAAGGATTTTTGAAAAATTTTAAATTTTAGTTCTTCCTCCCATCCCCTCTGGCATGCACACCAAACTCTAGACTAGTGAGGGGAGAGGAAAAATGAAGACCCAACACCAGGTACACACCCTGCCCCGACACACAGGGGCACACACAGCCCAGGGCACCACACGCTTACCTTGTAGACCTCATGGACGCTGGTTAACCTGTCGAACTTGGAGTACATTGAATTCAGCACGTTCACTATCTGGATAGGTTTGCAGGCAGCACAGATGTTCGTAAACGTCACCACGTCGCTGAAGAGAATCGTGCAGGTTTTAAATTCTCCTGCAACATAAACCAGGTGTCAGGGAGAGCCAAGGATGTAGAATAATAATTCTATTAATTCTGGATTCAAGTAGCCTTTAGGAACCAAATTTGACCGTGGCTCAGGGAGAAGGAAGCAGGTCTGCATCACCATTCACCATCCACCCACCAGACATCTGCTGCGTGTCTATTATGAGCTGGTCATCGTGCTGGTGGAATTGTATGATATGAAGCAGACAGGGGTCCTTGCCCATAAGGAGTGCCTAGTCTAGGGAAGCAGACAGAGTGCAAACAAACACTTAATAGGATGTGCAGACCACCGGGGGATGTCAGGATGGTCTGGGTGGACGCCGGCTTACAGAGAGGTCGGTGAGTTAAAGCAAAGCCTGAACCACAGGAGACACAAAGGGAAGGGAAAGTTCCATGGAGGGGAGATTATTGCCAGAGGTACACCCGCTCAGAACTCAGCAGGCAACCCTTCACCACGTACCCCTGTGTTCCAAGTACAACACCCTGCCGTGTTTACCCTCAGAGTGCCTTACCTTGACTTTTGCTGGGCCATTCTCTTGAAATGCCTTTCCTTATTTTTTTTTGGCAGAACTCAAGGCGGCCCAACTCAGGTGTCACACTCTATATATCAGCCTTCACCCCCACACCTAAAGTCTGTCTCTTTCTCTTCTGACATTTATAAACCATGAATTTCTGTGTTATCTGTATTTCCAGAGTAACTTCCATGGTGGGGAAAGAAGGATGAAATTTGGAGTTAAATGGACTTCTGATCCGTTTCCTGCTCTTTTACTCATTAACTGGAGTGAACTTGTTCCACCCTTTTAGCTAATAACACCTCCCTTCTGGAAATGTTCAGAAAATTAAATGAGAGAGCATATATAACCTATCTAACAGAGATCCTGGCAAGATAACTTCTCCTTAATGCACATAAATTTCCTTTTTTTCGGTCACCCCCATTAATGTATTCTGTAGGAACCAGTCAAACTCACAAGACTATAAGCTTCTTTGAGTCCCAGCACCCAGGACAGCACCCTGGCACTCAGCTTCCCATGCTTGCCTGGTGAAATGAACACTCGCTGGTGACCAGCAGAAAGTGAGTTTGGAATAAACATGGCCTTCTTCCCTCTAGAAAAAGCTTGCTCTCCCAGAATGGATTCTCCCAGACATCCCTTTATTTATTTAGCGTGAATGTATCAGCTTCCCTAGTGGCTCAGACAGTGAAGACTCTGCCTGCAATGCGGGAGACCTGGAAGCTGGGGACCTGCATCGGGTTCCATCCCTGGGTTGGGAAGATCCCCTGGAGAAGGGAAGGGCTGCCCACTCCAGTATTCTTGCCTGGAGAATTCCATGGGCAGAGGAGCCTGGCCAGCTACAATCCATGGGGTTACGGAGTCAGACACTACTGAGCCACTGACACTTTCATTACCACGTCATTTCCAATTGTGAAGAACCCTATATGGTCACTGTATTATTATTCTCAAGGTAGAAAGAAGAAAGCTAGGCTACGGAGCTTAAGTAATGAGCCCAAGACCACAGTTGCTAATAAGCGACGGAGACAGACTCCAAACCTTGATCCGCCTGGTTTCAGAGCGGGCGCCCCCAGGCAGCTAGGCGCCCTGCGCGGGGCCGGGCACCCCTCACCTGCTGCGACCTTCCTGCCCTCCTTCAGCTGGTTGGCCACGTGCTCAGGCAGCATGGCGTACAGCAAGGTCTCGGTCTTCTTCTTTTCTGCGGCCAAGTGCGTGGAGAGGACCCGCAGCTCCTCCTTCTTCCTCTCCAGCTGGCTGGACAGCTCGATCTCCGCCAGGCGCTGCTGGTTGAGGAGGATGAGGTCCCTGGTGGGGTCGTGGGGGGCGATGTCGGAGAGGTGCATCCGGCGCTCCCCCAGCTCCTGCAGGCTGCGGAGCCTGGGGCAGCACAGATACAGCACGCAGCGCGGGGGCTCCATCCACATCATCTGGCCTTCCGCCCGGGAGAGAGATGGGACAAGGCGGCATAGCACACGGCACCCGACCGCCACCCCCACGGCCCGCCCTGCTCGCACGGCTCAGTCGCGCTCCTCCCCTCTCCGCGAAGGTCCTGAAAGTCCTCTCCTTTCTTCCTGTCTCCACGTCCTGCACTCCCGCTCTGTCCACAGCAGCTCTCTCCACGGCTGCTTTTCTTACCTTGAAGGGACTCTCGTCCATGACCTCCGAACTACCTTTCCTGTAACACAAGTCTTTTCCTGGCTGGGCCCTTCTGCCATTTAAGGGCGTAGAGCTAATCCTGCTTCCTGGAATCTATCTCACTTCTGGGGACTTTTCTGACCCTGCTTTCACTTAGATTTCTCCTACCTCTTTCCATCTCTCCTTTAGGACTTTCACTCAACCCTTAGATGCTGGCGTCAGCATGCCCCAGCTGCACTCCCACAGTGAATTTATGGAAAAACCTTGCTTCCTGGACTCAAGATACCTATTACTTTTAACAATTTATGTCTATTCTCTTATTATAAAAGCAGTAGACATTCAATGCAGAAAATGCAAAAAAGTAAAAGAAAATAATAAAAATCACCCACAATCACACCACTGATAATTGCTGTTAATATTTGGAGGTATATCTTTTCACTCCCCCAAAATGGGATTATCAGCCATCTTCTTTGAGTAAGCTCAATTTTTCACTTAAATTCTATAATAGATATTCTTTCATAGCATTAAATATAGATAGGTGTCACTGTTTGCTGGGTACATGGGTTATACTGTACTTTATTTAAGCAATAAGCTAACATTGATTATATCTATTTCATCATTCCATATACAGTGAACTACCTTGAAGTACTGAGTGTGATCACTCACCTAGAGCCAGACATCCTAGAATGTGAAGACAAGTGGCCTTAGAAAGCATCACTACGAACAAAGCTAGTGGAGGTGATGGAATCCCAGTTGAGCTATTGCAAATCCTGAAAGATGATGCTGTGAAAGTGCTGCACTCAATATGCCATCAAGTTTGGAAAACTCAGCAGTGGCCACAGGACTGGAAAAGGGCAGTTTTCATTCCAATCCCAAAGAAAGGCAATGCCAAAGAATGCTCAAACTACCGCACAATTGCACTCATCTCACACGCTAGTAAAGTAATGCTCTAAATTCTCCAAGCCAGGCTTCAGCAATACATGAACCATGAACTTCCAGATGTTCAAGCTGGTTTTAGAAAAGGCAGAGGAACCAGAGATCAAATCGCCAACAACCACTGGATCATGGAAAAAGCAAGAGAGTTCCAGAAAAACATCTATTTCTGCTTTATTGACTATGCCAAAGCCTTTGATTGTGTGGATCACAATAAACTGGAAAATTCTTCAAGAGATGAGAATACCAGACCACCTGACCTGCCTCTTGAGAAACCTATATGCAGGTCAGGAAGCAACAGTTAGAACTGGACATGGAACAACAGACTGGTTCCAAATAGGAAAAGGAGCACGTCAAGGCTGTATATTGTCACCTTGCTTATTTAACTTCTATGCAGAGTACATCATGAGAAATGCTGGGCTAGAAGAAGCACAAGCTGGAATCAAGATTGCCGGGAGAAATATCAATAACCTCAGCTATGCAGATGACACCACCCTTATGGCAGAAAGTGAAGAGGAACTAAAAAGCCTCTTGATGAAAGTGAAAGTGGAGAGTGAAAAAGTTGACTTAAAGCTCAACATTCAGAATACAAAGATCATGGCATCTGGTCCCATCACTTCATGGGAAACAGTGGAAACAGTGTCAGACTTTATCTTTTTGGGCTCCAAAATCACTGCAGATGGTGACTGCAGCCATGAAATTAAAAGACACTTACTCCTTGGAAGAAAAGTTATGACCAACCTAGAAAGCATATTCAAAAGCAGAGACATTACTTTGCCAACAAAGGTCCATTTAGTCAAGGCTATGATTTTTCCAGTGGTCATGTATGGATGTGAGAGTTGGACTGTGAAGAAAGCTGAGTGCCGAAGAATTGATGTATTTGAACTGTGGTGTTGGAGAAGACTCTTGAGGGTCCCTTGGACTGCAAGGAGATCCAACCAGTCCATTCTGAAGGAGATCAGCCCTGGGATTTCTTTGGCAGGAATGATGCTAAGGCTGAAACTCCAGTACTTTGGCCACCTCATGTGAAGAGTTGACTCATTGGAAAAGACCCTGATGCTGGGAGGGATTGGGGGCAGGAGGAGAAGGGGACGACAGAGGGTGAGATGGCTGGATGGCATCACTGACTCGATGGACGTGAGTCTGAGTGAACTCCGGGAGATGGTGATGGACAGGGAGGCCTGGCGTGCTGCGATTCATGGGGTCGCAGAGTCAGACACGACTGAGCGACTGAACTGAACTGAACTGAACCTTGAGGTACGTCATTGTGCATAATTGTGGCTATTTTGTTAAAGGATATATTCTTAGGCAAAAATATGCTCATTTTAAGATTTTTGATACATATTGCCAAATTGCCCTCTAAACTGTGACAGTTTATAGACCTTGTTACAATGATTTATTATTATTATTGTCTATTAGGTGTTTATACATGGATGTCTCCAACTGGGCTCACCTTTAGTCCCATCTACAAATCTCTTTTCTTAACTCTTTTATCACAGACATTTTTAGTTCCGACCATGACTCGGGCACACTGCTGTAGGTATGGAAGAGGACACAGCAGTGACTCAAACTGACAAAGTTGTTGTACTCAAGTTGTCAATACCATCTTTCCTTAATCACACCTTTATGACCAGTTCCCTAAGCAAGAAAGCTAATACTTACCCAAATATTCTCTTTTTTAACCTCTACACCAGTTTCTGCCTTAACTCCCTCATGAGTCTGTTCCCCCATCCCTGCCCCAGGGTCCCTGCTTGCCTGCACTCAGCACCCTGAGCTTCCCTCCTGCTCTCCAGGGGCGGCATCCCCTGGCCTCCCAGGCTCCATCTTCTCCCCGGTCCATCCTTCACGTGGCTCCAGAATGACCATTCTAAATCTCAAATCTGATCATGGCAGACGTGTAAAAAATGTCTGCAACTACAGGATAAAGCTCAGGTCCTCATCTCACCAGCCTCTTCTCCCATCATTCCACTCTCAAGTTCAATCAGGGTTCCCAGAACATGTCATTTTCCTCTCAGATGTCCCCACCACTCTGCCTGTGTTTTTGCCTACAATACCCACTAGTCCAACAGAAAGCTCAAAGTATGTGTGCCTCGTAGCATGTTAAAAAATTAATGCAAAATGGGTCAAAGACGAAATGCCAGAGCTAAACCAATAAAACCCTTAGAAGAAATCATAAGAAAAGCTTCGTGACGTTGGATTTGGCAATGATTTCTCTGATGAGACACCAAAACCACAGGCAACAAAAGGGAAAATAGGTAAAGTGGAGAATATCAAAATTAAAAGCTTGTGTGCAAACAATACAATCAACAGCGTGAAAAGGAAACCCACAGGGTGGGAGAAAATAGTTGCAAATCATAAGGGGTTAATATCCGGAATATATGAAGAACTCTTACAACACGACAATAAAATCCAAACCACCTGACTGGAAAATGGGCAAATAGTTTGAACAGACATTTCTCCAAAGAAGATATACATATGGCACTCAACATCACTAATTGTTAGGGAAATGCAAACTAAAACCACGGTGAGATACCACTTCATACCCATTAGGATAATATTATCCAAAAAAACACCCCAAAACAATAACAGGAAAGAACACGTATCCATGAGAAAGTAGACAGACTGGAACCCTTGTGAACTACTGATGGAAATGTGAAATGGTGCAGCAGCTATGGAAAACAGTATGGCACTTTCTCAATAAATTAAAAATAGAATTGCCATGTGATCCAGCAATTCCACTTTCGGATATAAACTGACAGGAAGTGAAAGTAGGGACTCGATGAAACATCTGTACACACATGTTCCCAGGAGCATTATTCGTTATTCAAAAAGTGGAAGCAACGCAACGATCCACTGACAGATGAGTGAATAAGTAAAGTATAGTCCATACCTGTGGGAATAATAGTAATTCAGTCTTAAAAAGGAAGGGAATTCTGACATGTGACAACACGGATGAACCTTGAGGACATTATGCTAAGTGAAAAACGACAGTCACAAAAGGACAAATACTATATGATTCCACTTATATGCTGCTGCTAGGTCGCTTCAGTCGTGTCCGACTCTGTGTGACCCCATAGACGGCAGCCCACCAGGCTCCGCCATCCCTGGGATTCTCCAGGCAAGAACACTGGAGTGGGGTGCCATTTCCTTCTCCAGTGCATGAAAGGGAAAAGTGAAAGGAAAGTCGTTCAGTCATGTCCGACTCTTTGCGACCCCATGGACTGCAGCCTACCAGGCTCCTCCATCCATGGGATTTTCCCAGCAAGAGTACTGGAGTGGGGTGCCATACCTAAATTAATCAGATTCATAGAGACAGAAAGCAGCGTGGTGGTTGTCAGGATGCGGGGTTGGGGAAAACAAGGAGTTGGTGTTTCATGAGCATAGAGTTTCAGTTTTGCAAGATGATTAACTTCTGGTGATAGATGGTGGTGTTTGCACAACTTTGTGAATGCACTTATCCCTCCTGAACTGTACACTGAAAAAGGGTTAAAATGGTAAACTTCATATTCTGTAAATTTTACTATAATTGAAACAAAGCCAAAACAAAAATGTGTGCCCTATTAACAGTAGGGCAGATGATCACGTTACCGTATAAAAGACAGACCATTACTTGAGTACAAATAGTACCACCTGTATTCTGAAAATTCTGGTAACAGAAACCAGAACTTTATAATTACATGTAAATATAATCAGAGTTCCTTTATGCCTAAACTAGACATGGTTTAAAGAAATAAAATATATTGCTACCAGATGAAGCCAAATGGAAAAAACATACGCTGCTCTCAATGTAGTCCCCCACTTTTTAGCCAACTTTTTTGAGGAAATTAGAAAACTGCTTCTTCCCTTTCTGTCTGGTCTCCCAGGGCAGAGAGCAACCAGGAAGGAGCAAGTTACTACCTCGGAGTTTGAGCGCAGGTTGACTTCTCCAGGCTGCAGGCAGCATCTCCCTGCGCACCTTCAGGACAAATTGACTGTTGATAAATTTGCAGATGCTGAAAATGTTGAAGGTGACTTGGGGATGCACAATGGAGAAGTACTCATCTAATCGAATCTTCTGGGTTTGGAGACCTGGGACGTACTTCTGAATGCTCACTCCAGCTTGTTTAACCTGCAGCTATCCACAGGGGACACATGTGAGACCTCATAAGAGACAGCAACCTGAACAGTAAATGTTCCCCTAGAAATAACACACCCCACCATGCTTTGTGACTCGCTACGGGTGAAGGGAATGAAATAAATACCACGGTAGTGATGAAACATTTAAAAGGCAAACCTGCAGCTGACCTCTGAAAGAGAAAAGATCAGCATGGGAGGGCCTGAGAGCGCATTCATTTCTTGACTCACAGGAAAGAGGTTAAAGCTGTCCATGGGGATAACAGTTCTTTCTGAGCTTTAGTCCTGTCTTCTGACTTTGTCTCTCTTTGGAATTAACTAATAAAGGAATGAGAAAATTCTGTAGCTTGGACCTGACACCCAGATCTGGATGAAGAAAAGAATTCATGATGGAGGTGGGGTCACCTTTCACTGCCATCTCCAGGGAACACACAGAAGGAAAAAACAAAATAAGTGTCCTTTACATAAAAAGTCCAACCAGGGTTATCCAGGAACACTCAAATTAACTTCACTCTGTCAGGCTGTAGAAATCAACCTAACCATATGGAATAAGGGTCATTAAATTGTCTATTTCTATGACCAAAACCTAAAAAGAAAGGGAGTGTTTAAGTAGATCAGAATTTTAAATATTAATAGTAGCAGTAATTATAATAATTAATACTAATATCCTCATGGCATTGGGGGAAAGTCACAGTACATAACTTTATAATGTATAGTTATTTCACCCAGGGGTGTTTGATTTTCTCAGATCATAAATTCTTTGCAGCCAGAGATGACCCTCATGTGATGTTTCCTCAAACATCACAGAATCTGTATCCAGCATCTAGTGGTAAGGGATCATGTGACATATATATGCATTCACATAAATATCAGAGGAAGTCAGAATGGCTGAAGGCATTTTTAACTGGCAGTTTGGGGACCAAATTTATTTTGCCCTTAAATGAGTTTATAATTCAATTTTATCAATCACTTTTATCCAAGGAAACTGACCACACTTAAATGATCATTGTCCACCACCCCTCCCACAGAACAGTGGGTACAGGCCTCTCCCTCCTTCTTCAAGATGCAGAAAGACAAGCCTGGTGGAACTGAGCCATCCATGGTGGCTGTAAAGATGGGGAGTGGTCACATTTAGAATCCCACCCTGCCACTGCTGTTGTGGACTTTTGTCTCTTGCTGGAGTGACTTCAGTGTCCCTTCTCTTTTCTCTAATGGCAAATTTGCTCATGCACCCACTGGTTCAAACCCCTTGGAACTGCTCCCTTCCACATCCATCAGGAAGATGCTGCATTCTGGAAGATGCCACAATGAAAAGGAAGGTAGCAGTCCCGCCAGGCTAAATCCTAGCCTCCCAAACCCTGGGTACTCCTCGGGGACTTGAAAGTCCCCACCAGCTGTCGAAGACTATGAGACTTACTCCCCTCCCCAGCCTAGCCCTCGTTCAAGAGAGACAAGTCCCCCTTACTGATTCATCAAATATCACGTGAAAGGGAAAAGCAGTGCAGAAGGTCTTCGCCTCTATTCAGAGCCGCTCGGGATAAATCGGCTCAAAGGTGTCCCTGAGATCCCTGGATGGAGAAAAAGAATCCCATTCATTCACAGACAACACTCGGGCCACCAACCCCAGAGACTATGTCAAACGTTTTCCGGGCAAAGCGCATTCCTGCCCCTCGGCATCTCAAGCTCCCTCAGCATCTCCAGATGGCCACGGCAATTCTGCTTCCAAATTAAAACAAACAGAAAACTTGCTACCAGGTTGAGAAGCGCCCCCCCGCCCCCTGCCAAGTTTCTGCCCGCCGCTCAAGGGTTCCTGGGCCAATTGATTGTGTCTCGCCATGAAAACAGGGCCGGCATTGAAACGCTGACAGCCAGACAATGAGCTCGCCGAGTGCAGCGCGCGCGCCGGGCCGGCATCAGGGACATTTGCCATGGAGCTCTGCAGACTGACAGTTTTGGGTGGCACATGAAAATTTCATCCAACAGCCCTATTTGGCAGGGAGTGGAGATTCGAAATGGAGCCTTTTTGATATGAAAATCTCCTAGACAAAGGATGTCAATTGCATGTTTGACTCGCCTGCAGAGGCTTGAAGGACTCAAAATGCAGTCCTTTGATCGCAGTTGATCTTCTCCCAGACACATGTCGTCATGACCCATGGTTTATGACCGGGGGTCTCCAGCCCCCTGTTCTGACTCAGGTCTTATGTGCTGATCATGAGAGCAGACATCAGCGGGGGCGTGCCTTCAAGAGCCTGATACCTTTGCTTCACAGGTGGAAGATGGAACACTTAGGCTCCCCAGGGACACGGCCAGAACTCTGTGATCCTGGTTCCCAAAAGAGTATCCTTCACACTCCTGGACATCATGGTTTTTACCTACAGACGTCCGGGCCAGAAATGCCTTGTAGTCCCGAGGGCCTGAGGAGCTGCCACAAACTCCTGTTATTGATAATACGTCAGCATTCATCTGCCTCCTCTTCAGCACAGTCACCAGCGGGAGCTCAGTCCTGTCTCCCCTCTAGCAGCTTCCCCTGATTGCAGGGAGACTGTACCTCCGTGTCACCCCCAGCACAAGTGAAAGGGGCAAAGGAAGGCAAGTTAGAGCTAGTGTTTTGAAGCTATAAACCACGCCCACCAAACCCAAGCTCTGCAGAAATCAGTGACCATCCTCAGGATTCACACCAGGTGGGTCTTCCACTGGCTTGTACCCAAAGGGGTTAACCTTCCATATCTGTTTCCCATTGCTTCTCAGGAAATGTTTTTTTTTTTTTTTCCGAGTATAGTTGATTTAAAATGTTGTGTTAGTTTCTGCTGTCACAAGGTGGGGTGAAAGTCGCTCAATCGTGTCCCACTCTTTGCGACCCCATGGACTGTAGCCCACCAGGCTCCTCTGTCCAAGGAATTCTCCAGGCAAGAATACTGGAGTGGGTTGCCATTTCCTTCTCTAGGGGATCTTCCAGACCCAGGGATTAAACAGGTCTCCTCCATTGCAGGCAGATTCTTTCCCATCTAAGCCACCCTGCTGTATACCATAGTGAATCCGTTATATGCATACATATATCCCCTCTCTTTTAGATTATTTCCTCTGAAATTCTTTCAAATGGATCCACTGTTGAAAAAGAAATCAGTGGCATCTTGGTGATAGAGGACTTGGCCCATTTGTGTGCAGGAAACAATTACCCTGGTCTCAGAGCTGAGGTCAGAAGAGCCCACTCACCTTTTCCGAACATGACTATGTTCCTCACAACTTCCCAGCGGGACTTTTTCATGGCATGAATAGAGACACTCAAATATTTCTCCTTCATCCTAAGGAAAGCTGCCTCCGGGGTCTGCAGATAGCAGGGAGAGAAGCATACACCGCTGGTCATGTGACTGGTCGTGTGACAGGAGGTGCACAAGCCCCTTTGGCTAGGATGGGGCCAGAGGAACAATGGGGCCATGCAAGGTCAACTTTAGCAAGATTTCATAAGCCCCAAGACTGTTATCCAATTAATCCTCATGCTGTTTCTCCACCAAAGGCAGCATTATATAAGGCAGCAGATTATAAAATCTCAAGGGGGGTGGTGTTGGTGACAGGAAAATCACCTGGTGACTTCTCTTCCTGTGGGTGAAGATTCTGCAGTGAGCAAAGCAAGCTTTGAAAGCTCTGAGATGCAAACATTGTGTGCTCCAGGAATCACAGACTTCTCTGGATAGTCCTATGAGCTCTGTGGACACAGAGAGCCGTGCACCTAAACTGATATGGTACCTAAACTGATCACAGTCACTCCACAAGCTGCAATCAAGGCAGCCATTCGCAGGCTTCTGAGTTCACTCCAGCCCCCAGCCTGGCCCCAGCTGCAGAAATGGGCACTCGGGACTTAAAAGGTCAATTTGCATCATGGGAATTGCAAAATAAGCCACAAGCTCCAAATTTCAAGGCCTTTACGTTGATAGTTTTTTAACAGGCAAAAATGTGCCAGGCTAAGGTCCATTCCCAAAGAGCCTCCCAATTTTTATTCAAATGAGCTTAGCCCAGTGGCTCTCAACCAATAGTAACTTTGTTTCCCACTCCTGCTCTGAGGACACTTGGCAGTGCCCAGAGACATTTTTGCTTGCCACAACCCGGGTGGTGGGGGGAGAGCTGGGTGCCACTATCATCCGGTGAGTAGTCCAAGGATGCTGCTAAACTCCCACCAGACCGCCCATCATAACGAAGAATTATCTGGTCCAGAATGTCAGCAGGGCTGAGACTGAAACACCCAGCCCTAACTCCACTTTTAGGAGGTCCAGTTGATTCTGTTCTTTGCATCAATTGTTCTGAGACTGGTTGCTCCCCAGAGAAACTGTGCTTTCTGAAAACACACCACACCC
Organism: Oryx dammah; assembly: GCF_014754425.2. Taxonomy (NCBI): domain Eukaryota; kingdom Metazoa; phylum Chordata; class Mammalia; order Artiodactyla; family Bovidae; genus Oryx; species Oryx dammah. The sequence continues at coordinate 20,597,566 of NW_024070208.1, forward strand.
GGTACCTCTCGACCTCTCTGGCTGTCCTGACTGTCTTGTGATCCCTTTGGCTTTGCCCTTCTCATCTGTGCGTGTGACTTTTGCACAACCAGAAACACTACGTGCTCCTTCTTCCCCGTCCTCTCCTCCTCCTGATTCACGTCAAGGATGTCCATGGTCACGTCAGTGTCGAAGAAGTCCTTGGCCACAGCTTCAGTGATCCCTGCAGTAGAAGGGCAGGTGAGGGATGGCAGAAGGCAAAATCTTAAAGCAAATCAAGTTATACAACGTTTGACAAGTATTCCCAAGGCCCTGTGTCAGAGCAGGCAGCACATGACAGATTAATAAACTAAAAATAATAATTTAAGGTGGCGATTTCTATAACTAGGCACCAAATATATTCCCACCACTCTAATTTCTAGTTTGGCATCTATTCATTGGTTTGTTTTTTCCAGGAAGGCATGCAACTCATTAAACAAACGCTAGAGAAAATGTAAGAAAAAGTCAGCTATAAAAGTATTAACGATCATTTTTTTTAAGTGTTCCTCTAAAAATCTATCCCAGGGTTTTAACATAAAACATCAGAAAAGCACGCATGAAGATGTTCATTTCAGCACTGTTTGCAATAGCGAAAGAGTAGAATCCACTGAAAATTCAACAATAGGTGACTAGTTAATTACGATATAGAATATGAGTCAGCCATTGAAGACACGGCTTTAAAGACTCTGTGAGGAGCTTCCCTGGAGGTCCCAGTGGTTAAGACTTCCCCTTCCAATGCAGGGGTTGTGGGCTTGATCACTAGTCTGGGAGCTAAGATGCCTCTTGGCCAAAAAACCAAAACATAATAACAAATTCAATAAAGACTTTAAAAATGATCCACAGCAAAAAAAAAAAAATCTTGAAAAACAATGAAGACTGTGAAACTCTGAAAGGATGCCTTTTCTATAATACTGAATACAACAAAAGGATACAAAATAATATGCAGAGTTATCACAATTACGTGAAAACTCACATGATGAAAATGCTGAAATGAAAATCATCCCTTTGTTTGGTACTTGGAAACTTATTTCAAGGCTCAACTTTGGGAGTTATGGTCACGATAGCAAAAAGTCAGGCTACGAAAGAGATGGGACTTGAACTTCCTACCCACAGCCGACTCTTACTCATCCTGGGGAATCTATGGGGAAAGACATTCCTTACGCCATAGACCTCACAGCTCTGGGTCTGGTTAAGCCATCTCCATACCTGGTACAATGTGGCACAGACCACTTCTATCAGAGTAGTAATGGAGAAGCATCTTCCCCTCTGCCCCTCTCTCCACACGAAAGGATGGTGCGTTCATCTCCTGTTTAAAAGACACAGAACATTTTCCCCCGTGGATACATCTTATTTAAATTATGCTCGTGAGACTTTGTGAAGCAACAGTACTTACTTATCACGTCACATAGAACTGTATCCCCAGCCCCCTTCCAATCACATCCAGTGGAGAGTGGCCTAGGTCCCTACAGGTCCTTAGAACAGTCAGGGAGGAACTTTCTACACCTCTAGGATAGGCTGGGGTCTTTGACCCTTGTCTAGCAGGAAGAAGTTTCATAGGAAAAGACCTCCAGCCCCATAGCCCTTAAGAACAAGGGTATAGAGTCTCTCCAGGGGAATGAGACAGGCTGGGACCCTTTGCTGCAGTCACTGCAATGCTTGCACCTATACACACCTCTTCTCAAGCAACAAAATACAAAGAAACTGTGTGGGGCTAAAAATAACGATGTGCATGCAAGCGGTTGGGGCAAATTCTGGACAAAAGATACAGAGACCGAAAATCCCCTACTGCTACTTCTGAAGAGCCAGGAGCAAAAACTGAGTGTCAGGAGCAAAAGCAGGGTCCTGAGCATGCCCCTGCACTCAGCACCACCAGAGGGGTGGGCAAAACGCCTAAGCCAGCCCCCCAGCTCGACCCCTGGACATACCCCTGCCCTCACCCCATATGGGGAACAAGCTTTGCTCCCTTTGGGGAGTAGGCATGCAAGGGCACGTGTTATTTGTTCTTGCTCCCACCGGCTTCAGTGTTAATAAGTTCAGCTGTGTCTGACTCTGTGAGACCCTATGGACTGCAGCCTGCCAGGCTCCTCTGTCCATGGGATTCTCCAGACGAGAATACTGGAGTGGGTTGCCGTGCCCTCCTCCCCTGCTGCACTAGGGCTCCAATAAAGCCTTGCCTCCCCCCAAAAAAACACCCACGATTTTTCAGCCCCTTAAAGTCAGGAATTTTATATAATACCTAATCACCTAACCAACTCTCCATATGCAAGTATCATTGCTGTTGTTTAATCACTAAGTCATGCATAGCTCTTTTGTGACCCCCTGGACTGTAGCCTGCCAGGCTCCTCTGTCTGTGGGATTCTCCAGGCCAGAATACTGGAGTGGGTTGCCATTTCCTTCTCCAAGGGATCTTCCCGACCCAGGGTTTGAACCCATGCCTCCTGCATTGGCAGAAGGATTCTTTACCACTGAGGGACCAGGGAAGCCAAGTGTAAAGAGGAGGAAATTGAGGCTCAGGGAGGTTAAGGCCAGATTCACTGTAGAACATTTTTGACCCCCAAATGAGTCTTTCCACCATGCCATGCTGCTCTGTCTATACTCCAAGGGGTGGCTGGCTGCGTGCTTGGCCTGTGACCAAGTGACCATGAGCATCTTCAGTCTGAATGAGCAGGAGCTTGGAGGAATTGGCAAGTGGAGAAAAGTTCATCTCTTGCTCTGGAAACATGAGGCCATCTGTGCTCCAGTGTTGCACATCTGAAAAGGCTACATCCGAAGAGACCATCTTGCTCTGGGAATAAATGTTGACATCCAAGTATGTACCATCTCACGATAGATGGTGCCAGGGTGCCAGGATGTCAGGATAATCCCTAAGGATGAGTGAAAAATTTGGGGTGTTATTTTGGCGGGTAGGAGGTGGTACGGGGGATGTCAAGAGGAATCCCTGAGAGTAGCTCTTTTCTTGCTTGCTTGGGTAGTAAGCAGCTCAGCACCCAGGTTCACAGCTTTTGGCCTGAGTGAGGGAAGAGATTAAGGATGGGGGTTCCTTCTGAGATTTTTGTTCTCTCCCACAGTGGTGGTGGTAGTAGAGGGTGGGGGTGAGAGAGTCAGAAGGAGGTAAAGAGGGGGTGCTAGTTAAAATGAGGGTTTTTCCCCAAGTATCTCTTTCCAAAAGCATATACATAGAGTATAGATGGGCATGCTTACATTTGAGTAATCTGAAGAAGATTTGAGGCAGCGCAATGTAAAAATTTGATAAAACAGGAAAAAGTTACTTTAAAAAATTATATCCAAAGCCTACCTAGTGAGAAATAACAATAATAACAGAATGCAAAAGGGCTGAAACGAAACACAAGCTTTTGCTAGCATTTTACCCTCACTTTGCACCCAAGCCTCAGCTACTTCCTAGACACAGTTCTTGAAGCTGGTGTTTTAATCCTTCTGGTCATGTCTCCAACCCTCTAAATATTAAGATTGTGCTTTTATATTTTACTTGAAATGTGATTTTATAAAAGTGGAGAATCAGGGCAATGGGAAAATACTGAGAAGCCAACCAGAACATTGTTTTTGGAGACAGACACACCTGGGGATGGGTCCTGACTCAGCCCCCACAAGCTGGGTGATTTGGGACAGTTTCTTTGCCATTCTGGACCTCAGTTTTCTCACCTGTATAATGGGAAAAATAAGAGTGCCTAATCTTAGGGGTAAGAGGATAATTCAGTGTTTATACACTACTTAGCCCAACATCTGTCTCATAATTAGCACTCAAATGAAATTCAGCTAAAAAATAACAAGATGAATGGCACAGTTAAAACCAGAAATACAAACCTTAAGATTTTACCAAATTACTAGAGACAGACATAAAGAAAAAGTCAGCTTTATCTTATTGTATTTTTGCCTAAAGAGATGATCTATAATCTTTTGCCTGGAAATCTATCAGATATCATTGCATACATTTTATTTCAGCTCATATAACATTTATATATTTTATTTATCTCATTATATGCAAAATGTCCTCACTGACACCAGTCTATTGCTCCTCTCATGATCGTTTAGTCGCTAAGTCATGTTGGACTCTTTTGCGACCCCATGGACTAGCTCACCAGGCTCCTCTGTCCATGGGATTTCTCAGACAGAATGTTGGAATGACTTGCCATTTCCTTCTCCAGAGGATCTTCTCAACCCCTGGTTTGATGGGGATCAAACCCTCATCTCCTGCACTGCAGGCGGATTCTGTACCACTGAGCCACCTGGGATCTCCCTCAAGAGTAGTCTGAGCATTCAGTGTAGAAATGGTGAAGAAAAAGCTTAGCAAACTGTAAAGGGCCCTAAAAACAAATATCAACTCTTTTATATAAAATAATAAGCTATTATTATGACATGTGCAAATGCCACTTTGCCTTTTTCATACAGCATTTTCCTTTTTAAAAAAAGGAAAAGTGAGCCTGGCCATTTAAATTTCCACCAATGCCTACAAACAGGAAAACCAAGAACTGAACTCCAGCAGGACAGATCCCAGTAGGGGTTTAGCACCTCAGGCAGTCACGCCATGGGTTAATCAGAGTTGGGTGGTATCCGATTCCGGCTCTTGGCCCTGTGAAGACATTGCATCTAATACATGAATAAATGAATCTGGCTGTACAAGTTATTTATCAGCTCCTTCTAGGCCAGGAAACCTGAGGAGAGAATTTGCAAATCCCCTGAAACCTGACTGGTTCCCAGTCTTTGTTCCCATTGTGATTAATCTTTAAATCTTCTGGACTTAATGTCAAACCCCCAGCAGCTACCATCAACAGGGGCTGTCCCCCAGCACAAAGTCGACCTCTCTAGCTTGCCCTTCTTTGATCATTGCAGCCAGTTTATAAAAGTAGCCAACAAGTTTTCATTTTCCATTCGCCCCCCTAGAAAACTCAGCCCACTGATGCCATGTACCAAGGATTCCACAAGCCCCTGGCAACTGCAGCCTCTTAGGGGAGGTGGCGAGATGACCCAGGACTGCTAGAAGCACCTGCTTCCTCTCAGGGCCACTGAGCTCTGACCCAGCTGGGCTTACCTGATAGGAGTGCGCCAGGTAGCTGTGGAGGGCATCTAGATTTTCAATAAACTCTGTGAGGTTTCCTCCCAGTGTCCGTAACATCCGGTCATAGCCAGACATTTTGCAGAATTTAAAGAAGTATTCCCCAAAGAGTTTCAGAATGGCTTCCCTGGAGACCCCTGTGAAACCCAAAATACAAGCCCCGGCCAGGTGAAATACTAAATTCCACTCATGTCTTTTCCAAAGGTGATGAGCCCCTGGGAAGAGAACTTCTGAAAAGTGCATGGACACATGTGGATTTGTTCCTTCCTCTTTCCTCCTTCCACCCCTCCTTTCCTGCTATTAATAAATCTAGCTTATTCAAGGTGAGAAAAAAAACAGCTGTGTTGTGGGCCCCCTAGGCTAAAGCTCTGAGCAGGTGCATCCTGTCACCTGCTGGAAAAACCACCCCAGAGGCCTCCCCATCCCCAGGACCTCTGTCAGGAGGGCTGGGCCATTTGCAAAGTTGGATCTTAAAGTGGCAGTGTGTTCGGGGCGGGTGCACTGGGATGACCCAGAGGGAGGGGATGGGGAGGGAGGTGGGAGGATGGGGAACACATGTACACCTGGGGCGGATTCATGTCAATGTATGGCAAAACCACTACAATATTATAAAGTAATTAGCCTCCAATTAAAATAAATCTATATTTTTAAAAAAGTTTTAAAAAAAAGTTTTTTAAAAAGTGGCAGTGGCAGCCTTGTGCAGAAACACTGTCTGCTTGACTCTGAGGTTCTATACAGGTACAAAAATCCATGAAGTTGCTGTTCCAGACACTGGTTATTCTGTTCCTGCCCATCCCACTCTGTTCATAGGAAAGGACCTCTGACTGTTTCTGGAGCAACCATCTTGGGTTTGGGTGTGGTTTTCCCCATCCCTGCCGGGCTTGGAGCTTCCTCTAGGATTCCTAGTTGAGAATGCTAGTCAAGGAGAAGACAAAGGTCACTTTTCAAAACCAACCCCTGCGTTGTGTAGCTAGACAGTTTCCCTTCAGTGAATTTAGGATTCCCTGAGTTTTCTAAGTCACGGGACATCAGGAATATGTGGGAAATGACAAGACAATGCAAGAAAGAACTAAAGACAAGTCGTAGATGCCTTAGCATATTTTTTGACAGTGTATAGAAGAGTTTAAAACATGCTTAGTATTCTGTCTTTTGTGTAGCAAATAAAGGTCAATAAGGAAACACGCATCTATCTACTTATTTGTGCAAAGATAAACACCAGAAACTACTGAGATTGGTTACCTATAGCAGTGGTCCCCAAACTTTTTGGCACCAAGGACCAGTTTTGTAGAAGACAATGTTTCTACAGACCAGAAAGGAAGGGGATGATTTCAGGTTTGTTCAAGCGCATTTGAAAAGACCCTGATGCTGGGAAAGATTGAGGGCAGGAGGAGAAGGGGACAACAGAGGATGAGATGGTTGGATGGCATCACCAACTCTCTAGACATGGGTTTGGGTGAACTCCGGGAGTTGGTGATGGACAGGGAGGCCTGGCGTGCTGTGGTTAATGGGGTCGCAAAGAGTCAGACACGACTGAGCTGAACAAGCACATTTATTGTGCACTTTGTTTCTATTATTATTACATCAGCTCCACCTCGATCATCCAGGATTAGATCACAGAGGCTGGAGATCCCTGACCTACAGGGCGCTGGGAATGGGTGGAAATAGAACAATCGTGGAGTGTGCGTGCATAGGGAGGAGCACTTCTCTGAGCAAAATTTTTGCACAGTTCTGGTTTGGGGCATCATGTTAATGATTCTTACACTTGAAGAAATAAATAAGGATAGAGAAAACTCTAAGATGGAATACAAACAGAAACAAATGAACAAAACAATATTTCAACAGAATAGTTCTGAAGATCCTAATAACCCAGGGGGGCAACCAAATAGCCCAGGCAGCAAAAAAAATAGTGAACTCTGAACATAGGATTTCGACTCTGTCCTTTAGGCTAAAGAAAAAACGAACTTTAAATATTTGACTACGTGAGTAGGCTTCCTTCCCACAGCGATGTGAGTTAGCAAATCTGAAATGACTTTCTGAACACACAAGGATTAAAGCTATAAGTAAATATGTGGGAAATGATGGGAACCAGGTTTCTCTTTGTATGAGAAAGAAGAAGAGTAGAAGGAAGCCCGTGGTGTGGATTAGGAAAGCTACCTAAGAAGACCACAGAACCCATCTGTCTGTAGCTTCAGACAGATACAGATAGATAGAGAATATGAGCATTAGAATAACAAAAATATAAGATGATAGCCTATTAAGAAAAATAAGAGTAAAGAGTTCACACTGCTATAGATAGGGAAAATTCTTCCTAATAGTAGAAATTCAACTAATGAATTAAAAGGAATGATATGCCTAGAAAAAAAATCACCATTTGACCACATTATAATTATTGATTCAAATAAGAATCACCAATGAATACTAAAATTAGGGAAGGGAGAGTTTGAGAAGCAACAAGATATAGACATAGTCTGAAAGTCTCTCTCATAAGATACTATTCGAAGAGGGAAAAATAATAACTTTACAGCAGAGAAACCTGGCAGATTCCATGTAAACCAAGCAACCAAATTAGCACCACTAATGGGACAAATAGGCATAAGATGTCTCCTATGATGAACTGGGAAGGACAAAACATAACCCTCTGGTCTTCCTGCCAAGAAAGTGTAGCCTGAGCTGAATCACGAGAAGACAGCAGATAATCCTGAGTTGAGGGGCGTGCTACAACATAGCTGGTCAAGGGGACTTCCCTGACAGTCCTGTGGTTAACATCTTGCCTTCCAGTGTAGGTGTGCCGGTTCAATCCCCGGTCAGGGAACTAACTCCCAGATGCCTCGTGGCCAAAAACAAAACAAAACCTTCATAAAAACAGAAGCAATATTGTAACAAAATCAAAAGACTTTAAAAAAAATTATCTACATCAAAAATTAAAAAGATAGCTGACTAGCACTTGCTAAAGATGTCAACATTACAAGACACAAAGACTCAGGGACAGTTCCAAACTACAGAAAGTCAGAGAAATGTGACCACCAACTTGATCCAGGGTGTTCTTTTGTCCTACAGAACATTACTGGGAAAGTTGGGAAAATCTCAATCAAGTCTGTAGTTTAGATAATAGCACCATAGCAACATTCATTTCCTGAACTGAACTGGTTACATAAGAGCACTTTTGGAATAAAGAGACATCATTTTCTTAACATACCAACGATTCAGGAAAAAAATATAGAGAGAAGGATAGAGCCAACGTGGTAAAATGTTAACATTTTGGAAAGATGGATGAAGAGCGTACGGCAATTCTTTGTACTATTCTTACAATCCTTCTGTGAGTTTGAAATCATGTCAAAGTAAAAAGATTTCCCCGATTGTCCTGAAAAAAACCTTAGGAAATCAAACATCAGAAGACCACAGTTCTCCACCACCAGCTGAGGTATAGCTGGCTCCCGGGTCTCTGGAACATTCAGAATTTTGCTAGGTAGAATCATGGCATTATGATTATGCCTTAAAATGCCTTTATCTTGTTAGAGATTCATACTGAAATATTTACGGGTACAATTATGGGAAACCTGAGATTCGCTTGAAGATTTTCCAGCAAAAACGAAATGAGAAATAAGGGAGGAGGAACCAGAGAAGAAACAAGATTGGCAAAATACGAATACTGATTGAAGCTGGGTGAAGGGGATGTAGGCTTCGGTGTGCAATTCTCTTGATTTGTGTGTGTGGGTATGAAAAATTCTATTAAAAAGTGGTGTTTTTTTTGTTTTTTTTTGTTTTTTTTTAATAGAAGGGTTCTTTGATGGCAGGGAAATAACAGTCACTGAGTGTCTGTGCTTGGCTTCCCAGGAGAGAGAGAGAGCTGTAGGGCCTTCTGGGAAGCTTTTCAGTTGGAATGATGTATAAGCTCAAACTTTCTGACTTAACAAGCTTGGCTCTTCAGCATCACCAGGAAATGTTTACTGCTTGCTGGGCGACAGCTCAAGGGACTGGAAAGAGCAGAGGTAGGCTGTGCAGGGCGGGGGGTGGGAGGGGACACCTGGTAAGGCCCAGGGGGGCCCAGAGCCGCCGCTGCCTGCACTGGGCCTTCTCTGGGCAAAGGGCCCTCTCCAGGCTGCCCTGCCCACAACCTCTGCCTGCCTCCTGTCACCCAGAAACAAGCGACAAGAGCTGCTCCTCACGGGGACCCACCCAAGGCACCCAGAAAAGCACGTGCTCTTCCACAAGACAGGGAAGGACTGCCACACATTTTTGAGATTTTTCCTTTGAAAATGGGTCTTTTTCCCCCCAAAGCTTGGGTATCCAAAGGAATACGCTTCAGATACCTGGAAAGAACCATTCGTCTAGAGCACTCTTCTTCTCAGCAATATTACTTCAACCAGGTATGAGATAACAGATGGGAACATCTTCTGTGAGGAGGCAGAGGCCTTTAAGGAAGGGAGAAGGGGACTGCCCTGGTGGTCCAGGTGGTTAAGACTCCAATGGGTGGGGCACAGGTTTCGATCCCTGGTGGGGGAACTAAGATCTCACATGCCACAGCCAAAAAATAGAAGGCAAAAAAAAAAAAGACCAGCCCTCCGTGTTGGTACCATAGGTTACAAGGAGGGAAAGTGAAAGTGTTAGTCACTCAATCACGTCCCACTCTTTGCAACCCCACGGACTGCAGCCCGCCAGGCTCCTCTGTCCATGGGATTCTCCAGGCAAGAATACAGGAGTGGGTTGCCATGCCCTCCTCCAGGGGATCTTCCCGACCCAGAAATCAAACCTTGGTCTCCTGCATTCAGGCAGATCCTTTCCTGTCTAAGCCACCAGGGAAGATCCACAAGGAGGAAACAGATTCTCAACTGGGGGGCGGGGGGTGATGGTTGATTCCTGGTATAGCAATGTGTTTATCAGGTAGTAGGGAAAAAAAAACAAAACACTGGGAAACGGATGCAGGCAGTTCAGGCGGGAGACGGTCTACAGCCAAGTGCTGCGTTGCTCACACCTGGTGTGAGCTGCCTGCTTCCTGGTGAGCTTTGGAGCAGAGAAGTCTGCCCAGCAAGGGGTCCACCGGTTGGGCTCAGGAGGGAGGGCCTGCTTTGCTGAGTGGAAGGCACTTGGCTCACATGATCGAACTTCATCTTTAGGATAACCACCTGATGTAGGTGCTGTAGGTGCCAGCAATGTTTACCGATGAGAAATTTGCCCCAGCTTACCCTGTTAGGGATGATGCAGCCAGGGAGTGCACCCAGGGCTACCCAGTTCCAAAGACCTTGCCAGGAACGTCCCTGGTGGTGCAGTGGTTAAGACTCTGCGCTCTCAGTGCAGGAGCCCGGGTTCCATCCCAGGTCAGGGAACTAGATCCCACATGTTACAACTGAGACCCAGCACAGCCAAATAAACAAAAATAAATGTTGTTAAAAAAAAAAAAAGTGATCTCGTGCCCACCCAGTCCACTGCTCCTCCCGCCCACCAGCTGCAGTGCAGGCCTGGGCGTCAGGACACCTGAGTTGTATCCCCATTTTTGGTTGGTTGCAGGATCTGGGCTGTTTATTCCACCTCAGAGAGTCACAGTAAAGATAAAATGATAACGCCTGATTTCAGGACCTTGTAGAATGTTATGTTCTTCCTCTTCTTTTTAAAGAGCTAGGTGCAGAGAAGGCTTGCTGGCACTTGCTGATGGCTAGCTGTTGAAATGCGTTTTACTGCTGGTTTCTTAGCTGGCGAACTCTAGACGGGCACAGCTGTGCCAAATGGCTGTGGTGTGTTGTTTTGAATTTTGTCACTTCAGATCACTAATAACCCACTTACACGCTAAGTAGGCGCTGATTCATACACAGAGCAATTCTTATGCAAGGCCCAACCTGCCATCTGGTGCCTCCCTGAATTATTCTGATTAGAAAGCACAGAGCTATGCAGTGGCAGAGTGGCCTGGAAAAGTCCCAACAATTGCTTAAAGGTAGAGAATTGGCATTCTGGAGCCCGTTAGGAAGGCAAAGTACTAACTAGTACTTTGTAACCGAGCATGCACTTATCCTTTGTCTAAGGGAAGAGTTTGTCTCGATTGACCAGTGTCTTTTGTTAAACAATGAAATGCCCTTCCTGCAGACGACTCTCCTCCATCAGGGCCTTGCTCTCTCTGATTTATGGAAGATAGACAGACAGCCAGCCAGCCAAGACGTTCACCCAGATCTATCTGATTCCAAAGGCTTTTCTAAAGACCTAGTGCCCACCCAGTAGGTGGGTACTATTTATATGCATCTATGGTGGGTGTGTGCATACACATTCAGTCATGTCTGACTCCTTGTGACCCCAGGGGCTCCTGTCAATGGAATTTTCCAGGCAAGAATGCTGGAGGGGGTTGCCATTTCCTTCTCCAAGGGATCTAACCCGTGTCTCTTGTATCTCCTGCACTGGCAGGCAGGTTCCCTATCAGCTGAGCCACCAGACGCCCCAATATCTGAATCTATATTGGTATATCTACAGCTATACCGACATTGTACAGGAGACAGGAATCAAGACCATCCCCAAGAAAAAGAAATGCAAAAAAGAAAAATGGATATCTGAGGAGGACTTACAAATAGCTGTGAAAAGAAGGGAATTGAAAAGCAAAGGAGAAAAGGAAAGATACACCCATTTGAATGCAGAGTTCCAAAGAATAGCAAGGAGAGATAAGAAAGCCTTCCTCAGCGATCAATGCAAAGAAATAGAGGAAAGCAACAGAATGGGAAAGACTAGAGATCTCTTCAAGAAAATTAGAGATACCAAGGGAACATTTCATGCAGAGATGGGCTCAATAAAGGACAGAAATTGTAGGGACCTAACAGAAGCAGAAGATATTAAGAAGAGGTGGCAAGAATACACAGAAGAATTATACAAAAAAGATCTTCATGACCCGGATAATCACGATGGTATGATCACTCACACTCACCTAGAGCCAGACATCCTGGAATGTGAAGTCAAGTGGGCCTTAGGAAGCATCACTATGAACAAAGTGGAGGGGGTTGCCATTTCCCCCTTAGTGCCATTAGTGGAGGTGATGGAATCCCAGTTGAGCTATTTCAAATCCTGAAAGATGATACTGTGAAAGTGCTGCACTCAATATGCCAGCAAATTTGGGAAACTCAGCAGTGGCCACAGGACTGGAAAAGGTCAGTTTTCATTCCAATCCCAAAGAAAGGCAATGCCAAAGAATGCTCAAACTACCACACGATTGCACTCATCTCACACGCTAGTAAAGTAACGCGCAAAATTCTCCAAGCCAGGCTTCAGCAATACGTGAACCATGAACTTCCAGATGTTCAAGCTGGTTTTAGCAAAGGCAGAGGAACCAGAGATCAAATTGCCAACATCTGCTGGATCATCGAAAAAGCAAGAGAGTTCCAGAAAAACATCTATTTCTGCTTTATTGACTATGCCTTTGTGTGGATCACAATAAACTGTGGAAAATTCTTCAAGAGATGAGAATACCAGACCACCTGACCTGCCTCTTGAGAAACCTCTATGCAGGTCAGGAAGCAACAGTTAGAACTGGACATGGAACAACAGACTGGTTCTAAATAGGAAAAGGAGTATGTCAAGGCTGTATATTGTCACCCTGCTCATTGAACTTATATGAAGAGTACGTCATGAGAAACGCTGGGCTGGAGGAAGCGCAAGCTGGAATCAAGATTGCCGGGAGAAATATCAATAACCTCAGCTATGCAGATGACACCACCCTTATGGCAGAAAGTGAAGAACTAAAGAGCCTCTTGATGAAAGTGAAAGAGGAGAGTGAAAATTTTGGCTTAAATCTCAACATTCAGAAAATGAAGATCATGGCATCTGGTCCCATCACTTCATGGCAAATAGATGGGGAAACAGTGGGAACAGTGTCAGACTTTATCTTTTTGGGCTCCAAAATCACTGCAGATGGTGACTGCAGCCATGAAATTAAAAGATGCTTACTCCTTGGAAGGAAAGTTATGACCAACCTAGATAGCATATTAAAAAGCAGAGACATTACTTTGTCAACAAAGGTCCATCTAGTCAAGGCTATGGTTTTTCCAGTAGTCATGTATGGATGTGAGAGCTGGACTATAAAGAAAGCTGAGTGTTGAAGAATTGATGCTTTTGGACTGTGGTGTTGGAGAAAACTCTTGAGAATCCCTTGGACTGCAAGGAGATCCAACCAGTCCATCCCAAAGGGGATCAGTCCTGGGTGTTCATTGGAAGGACTGATGTTGAAGCTGAAACTCCAATACTTTGGCCACCTGATGTGAAGAGCTGACTCATTTGAAAAGACCCTGATGCTGGGAGGGATTGGGGGCAGGAGGAGAAGGGGAAGACAGAGGATGAGATGGTTGGATGGCATCACTGACTCAATGGACATGGGTTTGGGTGGACTCCGAGAGTTGGTGATGGACAGGGAGGCCTGGCATGCTGCGGTCCATGGGCTCGCAGAGTCAGACACGACTGAGCGACTGAACTGAGAACTGGAACAGATATATCTATATCTCTCTATACCTACAGATCAATAAATAGATGTGAACAGAGAGAAGCCACACAGTCCATGCTTCCCAGGGTCATCCTGATTCCAAGTCTCATGCATGTGTTTACTCAATTTTGAATCCCAACTTTTTAGTTGAAAAATGCACTCACCATACCTATACACCCTTTCAGGAAGAGGCCAACAGATGTTACTGTGATAAAGAAGAGGAAAATACCCTTCTGACTGTCAAAGCTAGACAGAGAGAAATCACAGCACTAGACTTTGGCCTTTGGTAGGAAGGCAGTGTGAGTCAGCCTACACGTTGGTCTATACACTTGTTGCTGCCTCGAAACGTGTTGGTTGGTTGGGAAGTGTGAGTGCCCTGGGGCAGGCATGTGATGGGATCTCTCTGCCGAAAGTACTGCTACACCACAGTGGCATCCACAGTCACACACAGTCACCAAAACAGCCTCGGTGTGATATTAGGGGTATGTAGTATTTCTTTCTGGACCCATAAATACTCATTAGAATTCCTGTACTGGTCTGCTAGGACTGCCTAAGCAACATACTGTAGCCTGGTGTGTGGTCTAACACAGACATTTATTTTTCTCAGTTCTGGAGGTTAGAAATTCAAAGTCAAGGTACCAGCATGGCAGGTCCTAGTGAGAGCGCTCCTCCTGGCTTCTCCCTCTCTCCCTACATTATGTGTGTGTGCGGTGGGGAAAGACAGAGACAGACAGACAGGCAAGAGACAGAAAGCAAGCTCTTCAGTGTCTCTTCCTATCAGGGCATTAATCCCATCATAAGGATCCCACCCTCATAACCTCATTTAAATTATCTCCCCAAAGGGCCCCTCTCCAAGTCCATCCCATGGGGGTTTGGATTTCAACATAGGAACTTGAGAGTGGACACAATTCAGTCCACAGCAGTTCTCAATTTAAAAGAGATTTTCCAAATCTTGAAAAATACCTGTTTCTTACAGCTCCACTGTCCAGATCATGAGATGACCAAACTTTTCCTGGAAAGGGCAAAGAGCCAATAGTTTCTGTATTGCAGGCCAAGTGGTCTGTGGGGTAGTGCATGTTTGAATAAGAGGGTATCTACCTGTGAGCTTTGATATTTAACATCGTAAGTGAAAGTGAAAGTTGCTCAGTCATGTCCGACTCTTTGCAACCCCATGGGCTATATAGTCCATGGAATTCTCCAGGCCAGAATCCTGGAGTGGGTAGCCTTCCCCTTCTCCAAGGGATCTTCCCAACCCAGCGAAGGAACCCAGGTCTCCTGCATTGCAGGTGGATTCTTTACCAGCTGCGTCTCGAGGGAAGCCCCACGGGAGTATGGGTGAGGATACAATAGGGTGAGCAAAGGGAAAAGCCTGGGGGCAATGAGAAGCAGCCTCTCCTGTGGCCAGCACGGGCTGTGACTGTCCTGAGAACACAGAGGTGGTCTGGGCCACGGTGGGGGTGGGTGGGAGGGGGCGGCCACCGCGGCAGGGAGGCAGGAAACGTCCCAGGCCCACCCCAACACAAGTGAGCTGTGAGGCAAAATCACTTCCTCCTTTAGGCCTTCATTTCCTTATCTGTAAAGGTGGTGGTGGGTGAAATTAGTGTTCCTCCGCCTTCTTCTCAATCCACGCTCCTCCACCTCATACACACACTCGGAGATCCTGAGACAGCCCGAGGGGCCCTGTCTCCACGATTGCACATCACTGAACCAGAAGCTCCCAGTCTCCCTCTGTTGGTGTATTTTCCCTCTCGGGTCCATGTCGGCACAGGGGTCCCTGAGCATCAGTGGATCCAGCTCTTCCAAGATGCTGCATAAGGGCCACCCCCCTGGGCAAATGGGGGTCTGAGCCACCACCTCTCCCTTAAGTGGGGTGCTCTCTGCCGTGTGGCCATCACCCTCCATCCCTGCCTGAGTCTGCCAGCCTCTTCTTTCCTGTAGGCTGAGCTCATGGTGTCAAAGGTGGACGTGGTTTGTGCCTATGTTGCACGTTTGTGGAATGCCAGACATGCCCAGACTGAGAGGGTTATTCAGAGACTGTCAGCCTTGTTTATTGATCCCAGAATCTTGCATCTAACACCTCCCCAGAGTCAGTGCTCACTGGCATACAGTCATTCGATCCGCTTTAGAGAAACAATATGTTCCCCAAGAATTTAAAAAATAATTAACTAATCGATATCCTGCCAATGAGATGACAAAGCCTCTGGTAAGAAGAAAAGGAGAGAGAAATGGCCATCGGAAAACATGCTGGTGAGATTGGGGGTTGGAAACATCAACAAAGTAAGAGGTAGATGACCCCCGCTCAAAAAAAAATTCCAAGCATGTAGGTGGCCAAATGGACACATATTCAGGAGTTTGGACAAGTCAGTATTTACCTAAAAGAGTCAGCCATTAAATGTATGTTTCTCTTTAGTTGGTTCCAGCTAGTGACACCCAAAACATCTGGGCAGGAGACTAGGGCCAGGTCACCTTTTCCACAATAACTTGGGGAGCAAAATAAACATACAGATTCCTGGGCCCTGGAGGTGGGGTCTGGAAATTTATATTCTTTTAACCACTTGTCTCCAATTATTCTCCAGTCTTGGACATCACTGCTCAGTAACACTTTCTGGGATTCAACCTGGCAAGCCAAAGAATTGCAAGTTATAGATCTTACATTGTTCAACATGACTGAACTGATGTAATGGTTTCTAAGAGTTCAGAGTGAGCTGTAAAGCCCACAGGAAAAAATAAATAGAACTTTGTAGCAAGCTTCAGGCCAAGAAAACGGGATTGGTTCTAAAGCCTGGGAAGCCGTTCCTTCGAGAGTTCCCTTATGGCAGGTAGGGAATTATAACAGATCTGAGTGTCACCGTGGGATCCAAGGGCTTCCCTGGTGGCGCAGATGGTAGAGAAATCTGTCTGCGATGCAGGAGATCCAGGCTTGATCCCTGGGTTGGGAAGATCCCCTGGAGAAGGCAATAGCTACCCATTCCACTCTTCTTGCTTGGAGAATTCCATGGACAGAGGAGCCTAAGAGTCAGACATGATTCACTGAGAAAGACTCTCTTGCTTCAACTCTGATGCTCTCAAGCTGTATTCCAGGGAACCCCTGTGTGTCCCTAAGAGGCTTTAAGGGGCCCATGAAGTCAAAACCACTTTCATAATAAAATGAAGATGTTATTCACCCTTGTAACTGGTTGATATTTGTGATAATGGTGCAAAAGCATTGGTGGATAAACTATTGGTGCCTTAGTTTGAATAATAGTGATATCAATCTGTACTAAATGATCACTGTATTCTTCACTGCTATATATTCATGGTTTAAAAAAGAAAAAAGGCCAGCTTCACTTCAGATCGTTCTTTGTGATGCAGTAAAAAAATGTCAGCTTTATTAAATCTTGGCCCTAAGTCTACCTGTTCTGAACATTCTTTGTGATGCAGTGGGAAGCACATGTACACAGAAAGCACTTTGCTGTATACAAAAGTGTAGGGGGCACCTCGGGGGAAAGCACATCTACGATTGCTTTTGTGAGACGAATTAGCCACTTTTTTCATAGGACATCATTTCTACTTGAAAGAACCACTGACAGACAAATAACGATTACTCAGACTTGGATATTTGGCAGACATTTTCTTAAAAAAAAAAGAAAGAACAAAGTTAGCTTGTCATTTCAAGGAAAATAACTGACAGAATTTGTTGCCAATGATCAAACTCAAGCTTTCAAGTGAAAATTGGAATTTTGGAAAACTTGCATCTGCTACTGTGAGCTCATTAGCTCCCCAATTCTAAGAGGCTCTGGTGGGATTGTGGTGATATTGACAAATGTGATTTTGATATTGTATAATGTATGGTATCATGTCAACATTCATAAGATCTGCATAACTCAGGGAGCTAGTATTTTTCGAATGACTCGTGCATGACAGCTCAAAATGATGGGGAAAGATTTATTTGAAAGGATAACACAGGCCACGGAACTTTCACTTAATGGAGTATGGACAAGGTCATTGGTGTTTGGTTTCAAGGTCACTGAAACCAAGGTCATTGGTTTCACACTCAATATTGTAACTGTGGGCTTCCGAGGTGGTGCAGTGGTAAAGAATCCTCCTGCTAATGCAGGAGACACAAGAGACGTGGGTTCCATCCCTGGGTTGGGAAGATTCCCCTGGAGGAGAGCACGGTAACCCACTCCAGTATTCTTGCCTGGAGAATCGCATGGACAGAGGATTCTGGCACGCTACAGTCTGTGGGGTCACAAAGAGTCAGACAAGACTGAACACACATGCACACAGATTGTAACTGATCTTTGAGAGATGACCACCGATGGAGCTTTGGTGAGGCTTAAACGAATCTCCACAATTACCTAAAAAGAGTACTGAAGTACTTCCTCCTATGTTTTCTTCACTTCGCTCAACCGAAACCTTGGATCACAACAGACAGGGTGCAGAGGAGAACATTCAACTGTCTTTCAGCAATTCAAACATGAAAGGATTGCAAGAATCTAAAAAGAGTGACACTTGACTCTCTAATTTTTTATTTGAATAATGTGGTTATTTTTCATAAATATAAATGTTATTTGTGCTGACATGTAATAAGCGTGTTACATTATTAAGTAAATTAAATTTACTATTAATTTTAGATGAATTTATAAGCAGCCATTTTTTAAAGTTTCTCAGTTTAAATTTCTAATATGATAAATACTGATAAATAAACAAAAGTTCTTGGGGTTTTCGACTGTTTTTAAGAGCAAAAAGGTTACCTAACCCACTGTATAACACATGGAACTCTGCTCGATGTTATGTGGCAGCCTGGATGGAACGGGAGTTTGGTGGGGAATGGATACATGTCTATGTATGTCTGAGTACCCTGTACTTTTACGGTACTTAGCACAATCTGATTTACTTGTTTATAGTCTGCCACCCCACCCTGGAATACATACATATTCCTAGAGAACAGAGCCCTCATCTATTTCCTTCATCACCATTCCCAAGACTGGGAATTCTGGCTGGCACATACTAAGGACTAAATGAATATTGTTGAGTAAATAAACATGCCCAAGTCAAACATCTAGTAAACGATCTGGGCAAAAAGTAAAAGTTTATATGACTCCAGGGAACTTACTCTTCTTAATCTATTAGTTGCTTCTCACTGTTAAGTCTTGGTAAAGGTTTTAGTCAGGAGGTTATTAAAGAGTGGTTCATAATTAGAAATCTATAAATCTAGGGTATATGAGAGAGTGATAATGGAGACAAAGGAGGAGAAACATCTGTTTCTGATTATTTCATACAAAGTAAAATTTATGTTGTAAAGTCTGGAGACATACTTCATTTTACCTGATCATTGCTTCTTAAAATTTGTCTAGGAATTGATGCGGTTTTCTTTTTTTGCTATAATTCTATTTTAAAAGCACCAGGGAACTTGTTATTTAAATGTAGCCTGAAGGAGATATTTGCACGCAAATAATCTTGCCTTAATTTGCACTTGATGAGTTGAGTTTTCTGCACTACAGTTTTTTTTTTAATGAGTTATAATATGCAATTTTTGTTGGGGGCTGAGCTTGTTAGACTTTTTGCATAAGGTGTCTAGTGCTCAAACACATCCTTTGAGACTTCAAGATTACAGAGGTGAAATCTAGCAACACAAACTTGGGATATGGCCCCACTCGGTTCTCTGTCCCTAGACACATTCCTCTGATTGCCTGGCACCTTTCCTCACCGCTTGTTCAAATATCTCAGTCACCTTCCTGTGGATACCAGGGCAGCCTGCTTGTTTGGGATGCTGTGAGGAGTGCCCTTCTGGGACAGGAAGAGAAAATGTACCATTTACAGTGAGGTCACACCAAAGGTGAAAACTGGGAAAAGTTTCTTGTATAGCATCTACTTGCTATACGTATGGGAAGCTGGTTTTCTCCCCTCTAGATTTACAGAAATACATTGACTATCTCAACCAATCAAAGTCCTGATATTTAATAGCTGGCCATGCTATATCTGTTCCATACATAGGGGACGGCAAGAGGCATTCCGTAGGGGCTTCCCTGGAGGCTCAGTGGTAAAGAATCCACCTGCCAATGCAGAAGACATGGGTTCAATCCCTGATCTGGGCAGATTCCACACTCCTCAGAGCAACTAAGCCTGAACCACAACTATTGAGCCTGTGCTTTGAAGCCCGTGAGCCCTAGAGCCCAGGCTCTTACAAGAAAAGCCACCGCAATGAAAAGCCTTCGCACCGCAACTAGAGAGCAGCCCCCACTTGCTGCGACTAGAGAAAAGCTCGTGCAGCAAAGACCTCCTAGCACAGCCAAAAATAAGTAATTAACAAATAAAAAGAGGCCTTCTCTAAATAGCATCATTCAGCTGCCTGTCACAGGCAGACAACACCTTGCTGGTTTATCTCCACTGATGTCTAACTGCTCCGGCTATTTCTGGTTATTTTCAGTTATTTCCAGAACCCTGCCCACTCTCCTAGTCAGGATAGATTCCTCTGGGCCAACCAGTCGAGCGAAGGCTCAGACGGTACAAGGTTCACAGTCAAAAATCGATCAACAAAAGCTTGTCCTTCCCTCCCTGTCCCAGGCTGGTCACTGGCGAGTATGGGGGTCCTTCAGGCAGGTCTGGACAATGGGTGTTGGGGAGATCAGTCTGGAGACAGAAGCAGAGGCAACGCCATCCACCGAATGATGCTCATTTTGGGAGCCAGGTTTCCTCTGGGCAGAGCAGACACCCTAGAGGAACGTCTGCCTCCTCCAGATGGAAGGCAGGGTCATCCGACCAGCGGTAAAGTGGCGCCTGTGAATGTCACATATAACCTGACCCAGCGCAGCACCTGGATTCTGGAGGGGAATCACACCTCCTGGGCACCTATTATGTACTTTGGGGTACCTTAGGAGACCCTAAAAGACAGGGTCTTCACCTTTTATCATGAGTTTCAGAGAAGTGAAATGGCCTGCCCCAAGCAGCAGAAAGTGAATGTTAGTCGCTCAGTCGTGTTCGATTCCTTGGGATGTTATGGACTGGAGCCCACCAGGCTTCTCTGTCCATGGGATTCTCCAGGCATGAATACTGGAGTGGGTTGCCATTCCCTTCTCCAGGGGACCTTCACAACTCAGGAATCAAACCCAGGTCTCCTATATTGTAGGCGGATTCTTTAGCATCTGAGCGATTGGGGAAGCAGCAGAGCCAGGACTCAGTCCAGTCCAGTGGGAGGCAAACCCTACCTCCCCAGGACCTCTCCCCAGCTCACCGAGCACCCGCCTCTGGAACGCAGTGAGCATCGGCTCCTATCACACAGCTTACATCTATTCAGTGCTCGCCACTGACCAGGCACTCTTTTTCTAAGTGTCTTGCTTGCATTATTGCATTTAACATGTCAAACAACCCCTACAAGGTTAGCTACTTTTTTTTTTTTTTTGATGTTGAAACACCTAGGTCACATCCAGGTGCATCTGGGCTTCAGCTCTAAGCACTGCGGCCTCAGAGCCCCTGCTGAAACTGACCTTGACTTCCTGGGACATGCAGCCACACCCTTGAGAGTGCAAATCCCTCTCCCCGGAGTTGGTTCCTACCCACCCCTGCCGGCAATGTCCACCCGATGTTCTCTGTGCTCACCACCTGTCCTAGGACTGACCGCGCCCTGGCAAGCAAAGGGGGCAGGGCTGTGGCGTGTCTACCCCCGTCCGGCTATGGCAGAGCAAATGATACCAGTTTCTGTCTGCCTTGGGCCTTGGACAGTAGTCCCCATGTCCGAGGTATACAGGCAATTTCTACAGACTACAAAACCATCCAGGCAAAATGGCTTATCTGAGTCATTCATCCTCCAGTGTTTTCCACAGAACCAGGCATTCTACAGGAGCTCAGGAAAACCAAGTTTACAGAAATGCCCCTTGCTTTTCACTCAGACAGGTCTTTCCTGGGGGCTCACCCACTAAAGAATCTGCTTGTAATGCAGGAGACTCAGGTTTGATACCTGGCTCAGGAAGATCCCCTTGCAAAGGGAATGGCTACTGACTCCAGTATTCTTGCCTGGGAAATCCCATGAACAGAGGAGCCTGGTGGCTCAATCAGACATGACTGAGCGACTAACATTCTCACCCAGACTCTCGTTATGAATCAAAATCTGTGTTGTCAGTCGCTCGTCCTTGCTTCAGGCAGTGTGGCCTATTAGAAAGAGGAGCTTTCACAGTCACAGGTCTGGGTTTGAGTCCCAATCCTCGTACTTAACCTTGTGACCTCTGGCAAGTTTCCTTCTGGACGAAATGAGACAAAAACCTGCTTTGTAGTGTTCTTATTGGGCTACTAGGATCAGTTATGGTAGAGGTCCAGCCCAAAGCAGGGGCTAATCTAAGACTATTCTTTTCCTTCCTCTTCTTACTGAGTTCACCCTTTACAATGTAACAGCATTAAAAAAAAAAAAAAAAACTTCAAATGTTTTTGTTCCCAAGACAGGTTAGTGTTACAGTAACTTAGTCAAGTCTGACTCTTTGTGACCTCATGTACTCTAGCCCCAGACTCCTCTGTCCATGGAATTCTCCAGGCAAGGCAGCTGAACGGGCCCAAAGGGAGCACTTCAAGCGTCTGACATTTCGTCTTGGCTCTGTTGCCCACTTACTGTGCAGTCTTGGGCAAATCCCCTAACCTCTCTGGGCCTTAGTTTTCTCAGCTGTAAAAATGAAGAGATCTGGGCTAGATGATCTCTCCAGCACCCTCCAGTTCAAGCATTCTCTGATCATAATTACGTAAGTGTTCCTCTCGAAATACTTGGAAATGCGTTTTCTTGGCCTATATAGTCCAGAGCCCAAACTTGCAATACTCTAAGCGAATTACCCCAGGGATGCTGTGGGAAATGGCTCAGGCAGCCTTTCCCTAAATGAGGGGGTCAGGGCACACGTGTGAACAGTGTGTGGTCAGAGGGGCTGAGGCTGTGGGGCCCGCTGGGCCCCTCCTCAATTCAGCCTCCTGTTTGCGAATCTGCTGAATTCTCAGCTCTAATTATTTCCTTTGTAAAATGGGGGTAGACGTGAGGAAAGATTGCACTAAGTATTTGCAATGGTTTTTACATTACAAAAGCAATGAAAAAATATAGGTATTAGGGAAAAAGTCAGTAATACGGCATTTTATCTTTCTAATTCAATTAGTATGAATAATTCGTTATTTTGTTCTTTCTCTTTTTCATTTGCATCATTTACTCAGTGGTTAGGTGAATTTTGTCTTGTTTGGGGAGGCTTCTTGTTTGTTTATTTGTTGTTTGTTGTTTTTACTTACACTGTTGTAAAATCTCACAAGTCGCTTCATGATCTTTGTTATTATCTGAATAATGGTGCATGTTTCTTTTGCCATTCCATTTCTTAGTTGGTTTGTTTTCGAACATCTAAAGGATTTTTTTCTTTTATTATTTATAAACGTAAGGCTGTGTTACATATACATGTACACACAGGCATATACACGTGCGTCTCTAAGGGAATCAATTCTCAGGAATAAAATTACTACTTCAAAAGATCTCCTCATTTTCATAGTTCTGGTACATGTTGTCAAACTGCTTTCCCCAAGGATTGCACTAATTTAAAATGCTATCAGCAATTACCCATTTTGCTGCATCTTAACCAGAATTGGTAATTATCATTTAAAATTTTGGGCGATTTAATAGGCAGAGCAGCGCCTAATTTTTTTCATTTTCATGCCTTTGAGTAACTGAGGAAGCTAATAATTTTTCCAGATTTTTCCGTTCTTCCCTCTTCATAAGACCAGGAGATTTCTGAGACCCCATTCAACCCTATCCCCTGATGTTTTAAAGCTGGAGCCTCCAAGAAAGTGGAAGAGCTGCCCAAGATTACAGGAATCAGACAGGAGACTATACGGCCAAGTAAACAGTATTAAGGGCTTAACAGACAGAGGCAGAGAGGAAAACCATAACAGTTATCTAAAGAAAACCTAAGGAGAGATTCTGGCTAAATTTAAAAGAGGGTATTACCCCCTCCTCTGTGAGATTTCAGCAGCTCCATTTATGTGCCATGCGAATAACGTAGATGTTTTCTCTTCTGTGATTAAAAACAGCGAACTCATTCATGAAATAAAAGCTAACACTGAAGCTGCAGTACTTTGATGCAAAGAGCCAACTCATTGGAAAAGACCCTGATGCTGGGAAAGATTGAGGGCAGGAGGAGAAGGGGGCGACAGAGGATGAGATGGTTGGATGGCATCACCGACTCAATGGACATGAGTTTGAGCAAGCTCTGGGAGATAGTGAAGGACAGGGAAGGCTGGCGGGCTGCAGTCCATGGGGTCACAAACAGTCTGACACGATTTAGCGGCAGGACAACAATAATACAACAATGTTGTATTAGTCACAGGAGAGCCCTATTTTAAGGCTGGTTTGGGGAATTGATAGAGAGACCTTCCTTAAAGACAGATTTGAGATACCAGGCTTTTTCTGTATTTACTTGGTGCGTTCAAGGAATCTGATCACCCTAGTAACAACCAACTGATTTAGTCAATAGGCTAGTAAAAGCCTTGTAACCTTCAAAACACCAGAGGCTTACCAATTGTACCTGAGAGTTTTCAGTTTTCCGTTCATAGACTTACTTCAGTTTTTCCCATGTCTCTTCACCAAATTTCTCTATCACAAGTGACTGCAGACAGGTGTTGATGAATCCATACTAGAACACAAAGTGAAGGAAAAATGTGGTTGACGAAGCATGGAACCCCCGGTGACAGATATCTGAAGGGTCACTTTTAGGAATCACACAATAGCCTCCTCCTGGGGAGATGAGTCGGACCTTTCCCTGTTTCTCGTGAGTTTGCTGTGCTCGTTCCCAGCTTAGGACAAAGTCATTTCCATAGAGAAAACGTATGAGCTAAATTGGAATTGGATTAGAAGTAGAAGGTATTCACTGTAATCATCTTGGAACTAGGGAGTCATACGGTTAGAACAAAGAGTTCAGAAGCAGAAAGGTGGCAAAGGAATGTTTAGAAGGATGAAGACGGATCCCACCCACTGTCACACCCAAAAAGCAGTGAGAAAACAATTCTCTTTACAAAAATGAATCTCGGGCTGTGTGTGTCTGTGGCATGTATGTGTGTTCAGCTGCTCAGTCGTGTCTGACTCTTTGCAACCCCATAGACTACAGCCCACTAGGCTCCTCTGTCCATGAGATTTCTCATGCAAGAACACTGGAGTGGGTTGCCATTTCTTCCTCCAGGGGATCTTCCTGACCCGGGGATTAAACCCCTGTCTCTGGTATTACAGGTGGATTCTTAACCCACTGGGCCATCAAGGAAGACATCAAAAGTGGAGGAAAATAGAGACAGATACCAATAACACAGAGCAAACACTGGAATTAACAAAAAGAATTTTCTACTGGGTTTGCTCTTTCATCTGTGAGATTCCTTCTTCCTTCCTCCTTTCTTCTGATTAAAAAAAAAATTTTTTTTTAATAAAATAGAGAACCCATGAATGCCTCTGCTGAGTGAAGAGCAATGCAACCCATACAGGCTGCCCCACTGTCCACAACGTGGGGCTCCTAATCTGGGGGCTTGTGGATGAATGGAGTCTGCTTAAAAGTACCAAGGGTGCTCAGTTTTTTAAAAAAGCATCTTCATAGCGTGAAGAATTCTCCTGTCTCACAAATATCAGCCTCAAGTTGTCTTATAAATTTGGGTTTTCATCTATGGGGATTTCTTAAAGGAAAGAGGCCACTGCCACCAGGAAGGAGAGGGCTCGAAACCCTAGGAGAGGACTTCCCTGGTGGTCCAGTGGTTAAGATGCCAAGTTTCCACTGCCAGGGGCGCAGGTTTGATCCCTGGTCAGGGAACTAAGATCCAACAGGAGGCACTATGTGGCCAAAAAGTAAAAAAAAACAAACAAACAAAAAAAACACCTAGCAGCTCTTTTCTGGGGACAGAAGGTGTGTCCTGATCGGCTGCGTTTCCAGCTCCCCACCACGATGTGGCCCGGTCCCCTTTGTTCATCTTCTCCTAGGTCTGCCCACCCCGCTGTGTGTGACCCATTCACAAGGCCACATCCTGGCCTGGCCTTCAAAGCACCACTAGAACTGTCTTCATTTACGCTCACTATTACCTACTCCTGCGGGCTTAGGCTCACCCCAGATAGCTCCTGCTCTTCCCCAAACAGACGACACTTCTCCTATCGTCCTTTCCCCGTTTTGTTTATTCATCTGTGGCAAGTCTCAGCTCCATCGCCATCTCATCTCTGAGACTGTTCTCACTTCCTGCACTGGCCACTGGCTGGCCTTCCCTAGGTCCTAGGCTCATCGCTCAACCCCCTGCATCCTTGTCACCACAGGACTGTCTTGTTAAAATATCACATGCACACAACCCACATTTCCTATCTATCTAAACATGCGCATATATACACACAACACACAAAATGTGTGTGTATATATGCACACACACATATATACTATTTTTCCCTCCCCTCTACTAAATTATAAGCTCCTCGGAATCAAAAAAGTAGATATAATTTATCTACGTTTCAACTCAAGTGCCAAGACAGTCCATGGCACATAGGAAGTATTTAATAGATACTTACTGAATAAGTAAGTACTGAATTGAAGCCTCAAGTATGATCTCAGGAAAATCGTTAAATACATTTTTTTGTTTGTTTGTTTTTAGTTGCTAAGTCGTGTACAACTCTTTCGCAACCCCATGGGCTGCAGCCTGTCAGGCTCCTCTGTCCATGGGATTTCCCAAGCAAGAATACTGGAATGGGCTGCCATTTCCTCCTCCAGATCATCTTCCCAACCCAGGGACTGAACCCGCGTCTGCTGCATTGGCAGGCAGATTCTTTACCACTGAGCCACCAGGGAAGCCCTTCGTTAGATACCTTTTAAAGGCATTTAAAATCAATCCAACAGTAACAAAGATAGCAACTATTCATTCTAGCCATCTTTCAAAACAAGTGCCAAGTCCAGTGAAAACATCCTCCCTAAGGCTCCTAGTGTATGATGAAGGGAACCCAGACAAGGAGAATCCAGCCGTCTGCTGCTGGGTCACCGCCACACGGGGTGATGCAACTCGGTTTGAAGACCTAGGGTCAGCCCGGCACTTGACGTTCAATGGTCCCCAGAGGCGGCATAACTAATCACTGGGGACCCCGAGTATACTGTGTGAGAGCAGCTGCCTCACCCTCTGCTGATTGTAAACACACCTTTCTTCTGGGCGCTGAAATCAGGGGACTCCCTCTATCCCCAGAGAGAGCCAAATAAAAAAGGCCGGTTCTGCAGAACTTGTCCAAGGTATGTGTTAGGTCTTTTGTATTTACTTCTTGCATACCAGGTCAGGGCTTCTCCCCAAGACACACTCCTTCTACATTTGAGGGCCCCAGGGAAATGGGGAAGAATGACAAACAGCACCCAAGTTCTCAATACTTGGGAACTAGCCCTGATAACAAGTAGATCATCAAGCAGGCAGGTGTTCTCATTGGCTGACAGAATCCAGATCCTTCCGGGACTCTTCGAGCAGTAACCACAGTACCTCTGAGAAACATCAGTATTCGAAAGAAGCCGTTTTTTTCTGTTTATCTGAAGTCCAGCAAGTGTTAAGTTCTTGCTAAATCTCCTTTGTACAGTCCATACCCAATTTTGCTCACCATGCCTCTCATCTTTTTTCTGGGGGATGGAGCCCACAGTGTAACACAGGTCTGGACAGGGGGTATGGCTTAGAGCAGGGGTCCCCAACCTCTAAAATCTAATGTCTGATGACCTGAGCGGGGAGCTGATATAAGAGAAATAAAGTGCACAATGAGTGTAACGCACTTGAATCATCCTGAAACCATCCCCTCACTCCCCCTCCCCCTCTCCCAGTTTGTGGAAATATTGTCCTCCATGAAACCGGCCCCTGGTGCCCAAAAGGTTGGGGACCACCGAGAGGAAACAGCTTGGATCCTGGAGCCAGAGTGGTTTCTGTCTCTGTGTGGTTTTGGGTAAATTACCTAACCTCTCTAAATCTAGCCTACTTACTCACAGGGTAACCTGGAAAACAGAGAGCTTACTCTTTTGGAGGACTGTTATTTAGCTTTATAGAGAGAGAGTTCTGGAGCTGGGCTATGGGGGTTGACTGGTGAACCCACGTCTCATCAGCTGTTGGACCCCAGCCCTTCATCAAATCTCACTGGTCTTCAGTTGTTTCATCTGGAAAATAGGAATGAGAATGGTCCCCTCCTACAGGGTTGTGCTTGCAATGTGCACTAAGTTGCTTCAGTTGCGTCCAACTCAGCCTGCCAGGCTCCTCTGTCCACGGGATTCTCGAGGCAGGAATGCTGGAGTAGGCTGCCATGCCCTCCTCCGGGGGGTCTTTCTGACCCAAGGATGGAAGCCCAGACTCTTACATTTTCTGCACTGACAGGCAGGTTCTTGACCCCTAGCGCCACCTGAGAAGACCCACAGGACTATAGTCAGGATTAAACAACATAATAGGTAAGAGGCACTTGGTGCTTAGCAAGTGCTCAGGAATTTGAGATGTTAGATGGATGCTCTTTTTAGATAATAAGTCCTGCAATTAATAGCTGCTGGACAAATGGGAGCTGAGGGGGGAGTCAGAACAGAGGATGCTGAGAGCTCCTTACCATAGTGATGCTGCGTCTTCAGATCTGAGTGGTCACCACCGTCCTGTCTGCCCCCAGCGGCTCAGGAGAATCCCAGGCATCTGCAGAGGAAGCCTGTCTTGTAGAGGTCGGATACCCCCCAACCTCCGCCCCCCAGGGAAATTAGAGCTAATCCCCAGCCCCCAGGCCAGGAGCTGACGATGGGGCCCTGACCTGCCGAGGGAGTAAAAAGTAAGGCCGCTTGCCTCCCCTGAGCCCAGGCAAGCATGTGGGACCTGCTCCCCAAGGCTGACCCCCCACCAACTTCTCCCTGAGGGGCCGACAGCACCACTGCGCCTTTCTGCCCGTGCAGAGCTCACAGGCTCGAGTCCAGAACCAGGGAGGCGGCTCTTGGGCATCACCACCCTGGGTGGGAGAAGGCTCGGAGGACCTGCCTGTCTGGATCACAGCTGGACACTGGGGTTTCTGGTCGCTTTCCACTTAATCTCGCTGCAAATTCAGAAACTCACTTTGATCCCTCTCCCATCAAGTCTATTCCTCCTTAACAAGGTCTGTGCAGAGTCTCGACTGAAGCCTTGGTTCCTGGATTGGCTTCAGTAGGAGATGAGGATTCCTGGAGCATCTGAGGCTTTTTTACATGCATTCCTCCTTTCCTTGGACACGCTGTTGGTCGCCTACCTGCATGATGATGAGCACCTGGGGAGCGTGGAGGCTGAGGGTACGGGCTGCACTCTCGGGTGGCCCCCCATGGCCCCAGAGCAGGGCCTAGAACCTGAACTTAACTTTGAGGATGCCCCTGGGATCCTGCTGGGAGACCGCCTCCTGGATGAGATTGCCTATTGAGAGTTTTTTTCAGTTCTTCTTTAATTAAACCTCCTTGGATGTGGTCCAGGAAAGGCCGGCCTTGACCTGAACTTGACTTTATAATGTCATAATGTGAAACTCCCTGGTGCCTTAAAGCTTTACCCTCCTCCCCCAACCCCCACCATCACTGCTCCATTTCAGGCTTCCGCAGCCTATTTGCTAGAAGGTTTTTACATCCTGAGTGTTGTGACCAGAGTTGAGAAACCTGGGCACTAACCGTATCGGTGAACGTTGCCTGCAGCAGTTCCTATAGACATGCCAAGCTGTGATGTAAAAGCAAGGGTAAAAATAATTATAATAGAAGCAAAGGCTTAGGTAAGCTCTCCAGGCTGCAGGGCTCTGTGGAGAGACAGGACAGTCACAGGGACTCGGGGTCAAGCCAGCATCTTGTGAACCCAGTGAAGCCAGAGACGACAGGCATCCCCCTGAAATGAATCCCCAGGCATCTGACATGCCCTCTTGATGGTACCAAACAGCTTTATCTCTGTATCCCCAACATGACAGTAAGCTTCCTAACAACGCTGGAAGATGTCTTCCTTCTCACTGGGTACCACATCCCCGCCCCCTATCAGAGTTTCTCCCCTCCTCCTCCCCCGCCCTCCTGCATCTCCCTTTGGGAACCCCCCTTGCCGCCCCATCCTTTCAGCCTTCTGGGCTCCTTGTCTGCTTCCTCTTGTCCTGCTTGCGTTGCTCTCTCCCCAGAGAGACCTAATACTCAGAGAGGCTGGTGCTTGTTGAAGCTCCCTCTTCTTCCTTTCTGAAACAGAGATTTTCCTTCTTCTTGAAAGCTGGCCTCCCCATGGGCTGTTCCTGTGTAGAAGGAACATGTGGTCAGGAGGAGGGCGGGGGGCGGGGGGGAAACGCTCTGGAATAGGTGATTTCCATAATTATGCTTCCCAAGCCTTTGCCACCATTCAGCTGACAGTCTTCTTTCTTCCCTGCCAAGTGGGCTTGCTCTGGCTTGTTCTTATGCAACCCCCCCCAACCAAACCCGGCCCCTAGCCCTGCTTTCTTAAACACACCAGCACTCTCACATTTCACAATAAGTAAATGGTTAAAAAAAAAAATCTCCATTTTCTTTCTCATGCAGCAGATGGCAGGTCTCAGGAACTTGGTGGAAATGAGGCTTTCTGATTTTCTAATAAATTTCAGCATCTCACACAAAAGGCACAAGCTCATTCCGATTCTGATGTTAAGCACCATATGGCATATCTTTCTCGAGCTGTGGCAGCTTCATCCTCAGGGTAACAAGGAAGCGGGGAGAGTCTTTCCTAGAACAACAAGATGGAGCTGGTAGGGACCAATTGGCTGTCTCGGTGAATACCATTTGATAATAATATTGTATATGACAGTGGAGCAATTATCTCTCTTTTATGGTATGTGTTAATTTTCGCCGCCAGTTTTCCTAATTACAACTGCCACCCGGAGGACTACTTGCTGTAAATACTCTGTAAACATTTGAAAAGACATAGGCCGCAGGAGCACCAAGACAAACGTCCTTGGATTTTGAAACTGTCTGGAAAATTGGCTGACATTTTACATGTTTTTCCACTGCGTAGACAGCCTGGTGAGAACTTGGATTACGTGGAAATTCCCTGTCTCTTCTATGACATCAGGGACCTCCTACACTTACAGGGACTGTGGTTCTTAGGCCATTTCTCACTGCTTCCTGCTTGACGTTCAGTGGGCAGTTCCATGAACATTGACAAATATCTACATCCATGTAACTCACACCCTAATAAAACCATAGAATGTCTCCATCATGACATAAAGGTCCCTCCAACCATTTCTCAGCCCACCCCACCACCCCCAGCCACTCCTGTTCTAATGGATTTCTCTATAGATTAGTTTTGCTTGCTCTTGAATGTCATACGAATTGAACCATAGAATATGTCTGGATTCTTCACTTTTAACCCATGTTTGGTGCACTGAAGGGTTCAAACCTCATTCCCCACCTTCAACATAAGTCTGTAAACATACAGCCTCATTTGATGGATAATCAATGACACGTGGTGAGAGCCTACAAGATACCTTCTTGTCTTCCGTGGTCTGTGTCCAATGTCAGTGAGAAACACAAACCTTTCCTTTCTCACATGACAAGTGGGGGAGAGTGAGCTGTCAGAGGGGTGTTCCTGGGGTGAATCTCTAGACATAGAGGAAAGAAATGAGAAGGAGAGTGCGAGGAAAGAAATGAGGAGTGTGCACGGAAAGAGGATCTGGGGGTGGGGGGGAATCTTTCTCTGATAAAATATAACCAGTCTCTAGTTTTATTTGCTTTTGAATTCCTAGGACTGTAGATCTGTGTTCTTAGTGGGGACCCCCAGGACACCTCCAGCTCCCTATTAGGGCCTAATGCAGCAGGACCACCAAGTGGGATGTAGGCAGACTCCTGGGTTCCCAGAGGCTCTTATGACCAAAATTATCCTCATCCCACGGGCCTGCCCCAGGTATCTGAAATTCTCATTGCTTTTGGCTACAGCTTTGAAAACTCTGCCAAAAGGAAAACAGTCTCTACTCCTTAGGCTAGTAATATCAGCTAGCACTTGCCAGACTTGCTAAAAGGGGATGAGATGCAATCTAGGTACATCAGAGAGAAAAGTCTCAATACCAGCCCCAGGTGCAGAGTGCTCGCTTGGAGGGGCAAGGGAGGCTCTGCAGGAGACAGCAAAGGGGGCCCTGAACCCCAGAGGTGAGAATTCACCTTTACTCAGAGAACAAGTGGTACCGTGTCAGCCTTGATCTTCATCCTTGCTGGAACCAACCTTGCTGAAGGCAGGCTTTAGCGAGAAATGGCTTGACTGATAGCATAGCTGTGATATGTAGATGTCTGTCAGGCATATTTTCCTATTCGGAACTTGAGTCCATGGAAACAGCAGAGTGTCCTACTAGTAAGAATCTTCAGGAAAAAATTTCCAGAAGACAAAGCAACTCTTCTAAATGTTCATAGTGAGGGCTTGTTGTCCTCTTGTCGTGCTGGCCGTGATAATAACAACTCACTTCTGCCAAGTCTCCCTGTGACTTGGCACAAGACCCTGTAGGATGAACCGCATGCAATTGTTGCCCTTGTGGGTCAAAGACTGTTGGACGTCAGCAATTTCACTTGGCTCCACTTAATATTAACTCATCCTTACCACAGTCCTATAAAATAGGACAGAGGGCTTCCCTCGGTTATTGAACCCAGCTCACCTCTGCTCCCCAACAGCCCCTTGCTCTCTGGCAATGGTATCTGTGTTGTTCTGAGAAAGGACACACTGCCTCCCCTTTCTATTTGTTTCAAATCATCCGTGATAGAGAGAAGCCGCGGAATTGTTAGGCGTGAAGCGCCATCGTGTGGCCAAATGGTCGTATACCATCGGCTGCTGGGTAATTGATTCCTCCATCAGAGGTGAGGCCACTGTACATGGCTTTGAATGACCACAAACAGCTCAGAGGACTGGACTCGGGTTCGAGTCCACGCTCTGGGATCCAAGATTTGGATTAATCATGAAAAATTCATTCAGTCTTTCCCAACTGACCAATTTGGGGGTTGTGGGGACGGTGGGAGGCAGGCAATTCCAGAACTTCAAAGAGAATACACATTTGCCTTTGCACCTTACCTGCAGAAACCAGGCAAGGCTGGAGATGAGGAGTCAAACAATGGCTTGGCACTCCTCTTAAGGTTCACTTGAGATCAAATTCAGCAACCTTCAAATCTAACCTAATCTATGCACGCATGCTAAGCCACTTGTCATGTCCAACTCTGTGCGACCTCAGGGACTAGAGCCTGCCAGGCTCCTCTGTCCACATTCCAGGAAAGAATACTGGAGTGGGTTGCCGTTTCCTCCTCCAGGGGGTCTTCTGGACCCGGGGATCGAACCCATGACCCCCGCATCTCCTGTGTGGGCATTCGGGTTCTTTACTGCTGAGCCACCGGGGAAGATTGGACAGTTATAATCAAGCTTAAAAGAAAGCTGGGCCAGATTAATAAGAACCAGAATATCTTGTGATACTATGTTTTTAGGCTGAATAATAGCCTCCCAAAGATGTTTCCATCCTAAGCTTTGGGGCCTGTGCGTGCTAAGTCACTTCAGTCGTGTCCGACTCTTTGCGACCCTATGCACTAGAGCCCACTAGGCTCCTCTGTCCATGGGATTCTCCAGGCATGAATACATGGGCCCTGTGAACATTACCTTATTAAGCAAAAGAGAATATGCATATTTAGTTAGATTAAGGGGGCCGGCAATAGGGGGATGAGCGTGGATCATCCTTATAAGGTGATCCTTATAAGAGGGATCACCTTATAAGATCCCTATATCCTTATAAGAGGATAAGGAGGTCCTTATAAGAAGGTCCTTTTAAGAGGGAAGCAGAAAATCATAGTATTAGAGACATGAAGAAATAGGGTGGGGGCAATGCAAGGAAGGAGTCACAAGCCAAGGAATGCAGGCAGCCTCTGGAGACAGAAAAAGGCAGGAGTACGGATTCTCCTCTCACAGCCCCAGGAGGAACCACCCCTGCCCACACCTTGATTTATCCCAGGGAGACTGATTTTGGTTCTCCTAACTGCCAGACACCAAGAGAATAAACTTGTGGTAAGTCCCTAGCAGTGTGGTAGTGTGCAACGGGAAACTAAGCCATCACGTAAGGGCCACCCGTGATGAGGGGACCGCAGTGTCCTGTTGGAATCTAGGCTCTAAGTAAGAGTCAGCACCAGGAAGCTCTGTCCTGCCAGCCCTGTTCTCAGTTGCCTAGCAACCAACCAAAGAGCTGGATGTATACTAAAGGCTCCCATGTCTCTTTCTCCCTGAAGGCAAAGACATTGGGGGGTGGGAGCTAGAATCCAGGGCTAAAGAACAAGCCAGATGTCCTGGACTCTCATCCTCTATTTGAACATTCTGTCTGGGGATAGGTAGATTTTCATACATCAAAACAGACAGTCCTGGGAAAGCTGGGGCTGCTAACATTGTACCCCAGTGATGAACCAACTGAGTAGTCAACTCCAGGCAGGGAAAGAATCACGAGTCAATTTTACTGAGTTGACTTTTATTGTCTCAAATGTTACTAATTACAAGATCCCAGCGGACACCATCTCGGGATTCCCCAGGCAGAGCCCAGATCCTAGGGTTTATCACCAATTTCAAAGACCTAAAATCACCCCCAAGACAAGCCAGCCTTATGTTTCTGAAGCATGGAGTTTTTCAGGCAGTCTGTGTATAGTCTCATCAAAGACAAAAAATATACAAAACGTGAGGCAAAAGAGAAAAGCACAGTTTCATGTCCCATAAGCAATAAATGCTAAAAATAAAAAATCAAGACTCCAATGATCCCTACCTGCCCTGCTCATTTTTTCTTACCTATACAAGCAAAATACATAAAGTGTGTTCACCATTTGATGTCAGGGTCGATCTATGATCAACCGGAGTTTGATAAGGGCAGATCCTAGAGACCCTCATGCTGAGTCTACCCCGAACAGTGAACTCTCCTTTGTGGGGCTTCAAAATAAGGCCACATTTGGAGAAAAGAAAGATACACAGTGATCTGACTTGGCGTGCATTAATGCAGTTCATAAAACAAATGTCCCAAACATTTATTCTTCAGACAAGCCTCTGGCTCTAGTGGGCTTAGGATGAGCAAAAACAACACAAAAACTTCCAAACATTGACATTGGCACTCAAAGAATAAGAAAGGCAAGTATTAAAACATTTGCTATACATTTTCATTCTGAAAATGTGTTGATATAAAATATCTTGCCCACACCCCACGCCGGGTTTTCATCAGGTTTAACATTCAAACCTCTAAGTCATCAATTCTCAAAATATGGACCCCAGAACAGCAGAATCAGCATCAACTGAGAACTTTTTAAACATTTTTATTTAAACTAGAAAAAACATTTTTTTTTCTTTCTCACAGAAGTTACGAATACTTAGATTCAGAGTCAAAATAACATAAATAAAAGCTTCTTTCTAATAAAACCTGAACAATAAGAATATCATCCCATGGGCCTGGGAGAAGGAAAGCTTTATTCAGTTCACAGAAGGACCCTTAGCCTGAAGCAACCTTGGCTTAATTTCAATTATTAATTTTTCCTAGTCTGTTTTCCTCCATTATCACCATTAACACCCCTGCACCTCTCCCCCGCCCTGGGTGACTTTTTTTTTTTTCTTATAAGAAAATGCCAGAAGAAACTGGTGAGGCTGGACAAAGCTCAGTGTAGTCTCCAAACCAGCGGTTCTCAAACTTGAGGGGGTCAAACCCTATGCAAAACGTGCAAAAAAAGTACAGGAGAAATGCAAAGCATATGCTACACGTGTAATTCCTTTTAAAAACTGTATTTCTTAAGCGAAGTTTTTTCTTTGTCTTTATTTTTACTCACTGGCCACACCACGCGGCACATGGGATCCTAGTTGCCCAACCAGGGATGGACCCCAGCCCCCCGCAGTGGAAGCTTGGAGTCTGAACCACTGGACCACCAGGGGGAGTCCCTGTAATTTGGACAGTTATGGAAATCAAAATCCTTTCTACTCCAGAAGGTTCTGATTGCCCTCATAACTGCGGGAAGGGAGGGCCCTAGCTTTCATCCACAGGCTGGGTGAGTATCTATTAGGGTTGGGGGACCAAGAATTAGAAACGAAATATCATTTCATCTTCCTTCTTGCCCAGGCAACTGTCTGTGAGAAGTGGAGCTGAGCTTTGGGGCTGGGGGAGACAGCGTGGTCCCCAGGCAGGGCCCTCACACACCGCGTCCCCCCTCCCGCTGCCAGGACACTGGCTTCATCTTCAGCCTAATCCAGCAGAAATTTCCAGAACACTGTGAAAAGAGGGTGGGGGGGGGGGAAAAACCAGCTGCTTCCCAAACAGCATTCTGCAGAGAAGAACAATTTCAGTAAGTGACCAGAGGGTTTCTGAGCCCCGTGGACAGAGGAGTCGCCTCTCTTTGAAAACTTTGGCCCAGAGATGAGTGGATGGGTGCGTTTCTTGGTTTCCAGTACCAAGCGGGATGTTCCCCTGTACGAGGGGAGGCCAGGAGTGAGCCTGGACCTTCCGTTCCCTCTGCTCTCAGTAGGGCGGTAACAACCGGCCCACCTGCCCATGCAGAGAAAGCAGAGCCCCACAAGTGCCCTACGGCAGGCCCTCTGGGAGGCCGCGCAGGTGTCTTTGGCACTGACCAGGCACCAGCAGGCCACGTATTCAAGGACCTGACTTGACCCATCTTTAACTATCACACACCTGCTGCTTCGCTGAAAGCAGACTCCTTCTGGGGGACCCAGCCCGGCCAGGCTGCCAAGCTGAGGCCTCAGGGCACCATCCGCTCCCAGAGTTGCTCCCGAAGCAGCCACTGCCCTCGGGGGTTCTCCGTCTCATAGTGGTCCTCTCCCAGGGATGCCGGGGGCTCTGGTGCAAAGAGCTCCGAGTCCCAGTCCGTATCTTCTCCCGAGAAGTTGAAGAGGATCTGTCTGGAGCTCCCGAGGCTGGAAGGGAGGAATGAGGCAGAGGGCTTTGGATTGGCTTGGCTGGTCGCACGGGGAAAGGATGCCCTGATTTACCCTTCTGATGGAGCCTGTTGGATGCTCCCCTTGTGCTGGGCGGAGGACAGAGCTGTGTCACT
This sequence comes from Oryx dammah, assembly GCF_014754425.2. Taxonomy (NCBI): domain Eukaryota; kingdom Metazoa; phylum Chordata; class Mammalia; order Artiodactyla; family Bovidae; genus Oryx; species Oryx dammah. The sequence goes on from NW_024070208.1 coordinate 20,634,077, forward strand.
GTAGGGTTGTGGGGGGACCTGGCCTTGGAGGGGAAGGATGGGAGATGAGGGCTGAGTCCTGGCTTAATATGTCCAGCACATGGTCCTTTATTATGGAGGAGGGAAAGGGCCATTTAGAAAACCCCTGAACCCATCAGAGTTGGAGGGCTCTTGCAGAAAAACAAAAGACAGGAGGGTAAGCCGAGACAGGTGCTTCTATTGTGAGAGGTAAACTCCCTGCAGAGTGGCCCGGGGTGGCCAGAGCAAGTGTGCGCGTATTTCTTTGAAGGAGTGAGTCCCAGGGATTTGGGAGTTAGAGATGGAAACTCGTCTTGGGAGAGGAGGATCTGCAGGGAAAGAGGCCAAGAGATGATGACAAGACGGCCAGCACAGACCCTGCCAGGAGGAAGCCCTTCATCCCAGCCTGGTGATGCCTGTCTACGGCAGGACCATCTAATTGGTTCAGGGTTGGTTACCTCGTGGTGCTATGCCTGCTTCAACCCCAAACTGTCATTAAAAATCTGTAGCACACAGAGTATCAGTGAAATTTGGGGGAAACAATGAAACAGGATGGACAAAGCATGAGGGCTAAGTGGCCAGAAAGGGAGGCAGACCCAGAGCTAAAGGGATAGTTAAGGCTGGGGACAGAGATGAACCAAGCTAAAATATATGTGTAAGCTATTACAAAAATTTTTAACTAAGACCTCCCTCCCCCCATATAGGAAGAATTTTTCCATGCAGGATGGGGTTCAGGGCACCTAAGGAGCACACCCTGCAAGAGTCTGGTGGACATGAGAGCATCTTGGTTACAGTCTGTGGCCCAAGCACTTACTCTTTTTTGCAGGCTTTGGGCTTAAATTTCAAAGTGCTGAAGGCCCCTTCCACAGCCTTGGGCAAGTAGATGGGGTGCCTCTCGAGTCTCCTCTGCGTGCCGATGGTCCGGCGCTCGGTGCTCCTCCGGACCTGGCCGGCTGTCCTGTGCCCCGCGATGTCCTCGGAGCACCGTCGGGGTGCCCTGAGAATCCAGTTGGAGTGCAGACTATGCTCCCGGGAGCTGGTGGCCACTGGAAGAGAGAAGCCGGGCCCCGGGAAAGGAGGACTCACCATGGGGAGGAGAGGGGAGCAGAAGGTCCCGGAGAGGGCAGCTCGGGCTGAGAACTCACAGTAAATACACACGTAAAATAGCAAATGCTTAGGAAGGCCCAGCTTGTGCCAGCGTGCTCATGCTTAGCCACTGAGTCGTGTCCAGTCCTCTGCGACCCCATGGACTGAACCCCTCCAGGCTCCTCTGTCCGTGGAATTCTTCAGGCAAGAATCCTGGAATGGATCGCCATTTCCTTCTCCAGGGGATCTTCCCGACCCAGGGATCGAGCCTGGGTCTCCTGCATTGCAGGCGGATTCTCTACCATCTGAGCCTCCAGGAAGACCCAGAGAGCCAACCAAAGGGAAGGATTCAACTCTGCAATTACCAGGCAGAGAGAAAATGCTCAAGCATGTGTCCATTAAAGATAAGTGCATAGACCTATGTTTTCGGACTTGGAAAGATGCCCTCGATGTATTGTAAATTAAGTGAAAAGAGTGGATGAAAAAAATAGGCAAGAGAATTTGTTTTTGTTTAAAAAGAATAATAAAGTGAGTCTATGTTTAAACCTTTTTGAAAGAACATACACGAAAACGTTAACAGTGATTATCTCCAAGTGGTAGAATTACAGGCCAAATGTTTTACTTTCTTCCTTATACTTTGGTATGTTGTTTGACTCACTTGATTCACAATGAACATATGTTATTCTTGTTATCAGAGAAAAAAAACATAAAGTCATTTCCGTTAAAAAAAATTTAACTCTGAAGATAACACTTATGGACTCAACGGATGTGCATGCTCAATCACTTCAGTCACGTCCAATTCTTTGTGACCCCGTGGACTGCAGCCCACTAGGCCCCTCTGTCCATGGGATTTCCCAGGCAAGAATACCGGGGGGGGTTGCCATGCCCTCTTCTCTAGGATATCTTCCTGACCCAGGAATTGAACCTGCATCTCCGGCAAGTCTCCTGCATCATAGGCAGATTCTTTACCACTGACCCACCAGAGATGCCCTGAGGGCCAGTCAAAGACTGAAGAAGCTGACAGCTGAATCCTGGATGTGGGCTCAAGCCTTGAAAGTGGTGGAGTCATCTGCTCTCCATCAGGAGGCAGCCAGTGACACACCTTGGCCAGGAGACGAGCATCACCTTCAACCCCACCCCACGCTCTCCAACAATCCAAGCTGGGCTTGAGCAAGCACTCTGGCCCTCTCCCGCCCTCCACACCCTTGCAGAGTGGTGGCCGGTGGGGGCCACAGAGGGAGCACTGTGGCAGGGGGGCTTAGGGTGCAGAGGGGTAACAAATGGTGACGGATCAGAGTCAGGTCTAGCAAACAGTGCTGTCCAGGCCCAACCTGCATAATCAAATATATAGGTTAAATAATATAATGTGTCTATTCCCTTTTCCCTTGTGGCTCAGCTGGTGAAGAATCAGCCTGCAATGCAGAGAGACCTGGGTTCAATCCCTGGGTTGGGAAGATCCCCTGGAGAAGGGAAAGGCTACCCACTCCAGGATTCTGGCCTGGAGAATTCCATGGACTGTATATGCCATGGGGTTGCAAAGTCAGATGCAACTGAGCGACTTCACTTTCACTTTCATTCCCTTTTCTTCTTTTTTCAATTCTGGTAACAGATACAGAACATAAAGTGTACCCTCTGAGGCATCTTGTAGTTTACATTCAGTCACGTTGAGTATACTCACATCATTGAGGGACAGGTCTCCACAACTTTTTCATCTTGCAAAACTGATACTCTGTACCCATTTAACAACTCCCCACCTCATCCCTTGCTTGAACTGTTGCCCTATTGCTTTCCCTCATAGAGCCGTAAAAATTCCACCCCACCTCAGCTATGAAAAATGGACCACAGAGAAAGACTCAGTGGTGTTTGACTCTTTGTGACCCCATGGACTATACCTGTGTGCATCCTCAATCATGTCCAACTCTTTGCAACCCCAAGGACTATAGCCCACCAGGCTCCTCTACCCATGAAAGAGCTCTCCAGGCCAGAATACTGGAGTGGGTAGCTGTTCCCTTCTCCAGGCGATCTTCTCTACCAAGTGATGGAACGCAGGTCTCTTGCATTGCTGGCTGATTCTTTACCAGCTGATCCACCAGGGAAGCCCCTTCCTCCTCCTCCTCCTCCCCCCTTCCTCCTCCCCTTCCTCTTCATCACCATCACCATCTTCACAACAGCCCCCAGTCAGTCACCAGTGACTGGCATCATGGAAGTCCAAGCACTGTGGTGGACTTTGGGGGAGAACTCAGGACAAAAGGCACAGAATCAACATGTGAACTAATAAAAATACTGGAGTGGGTAGCCTATCCCTTCTCCAGTGGATCTTCCCAACCCAGGAACTGAACCAGGGTCTCCTGCACTGCAGGCAGATTCTTTACCAGATAGCTACCAGGGAAGCCCCACAGAGGAGTTTTTGTCTAAACAGGGCACCGAGGGTTAAAGGGGGTATCCCAGTGTGGGGGGAGGCCAAAGCCAGGACTCCAGGGCATAGAGCGAGCTCAGGGCCAGGCTCTGGCTTGCAGATGAGAGTTGACCCTTTATCAGGGGAAGTCCAGTCCACAGACCCCACGACACCCCTACCTCCCGCCGGCGGGGATGGCACTCACCATCGAAGTCCACGTCTTCATTCTGCAGGTCCACCTCCGCAGCCCGGGGCCGCTTCTCCGTATCCAGCTCTGCGATGATGGAGTCAAAGAAGGCGATGGCCTCCGCCACGTCCGCGCTGAACTGGGAGTACTTCTTGGGGGTGGGTTTCGGCTAGAGGTGAAGGCAGAGGGAAGGGGCAGAGCTGCACGAGCCAGCCCAGCTCGGAGCGCCCTCCACAAGGGATGCTGAAAAGGACCAAAGTTGCTAAAACTAAACGTTTAAGAGATGGTGCGGGTTTGCACGTAAATTTGAAGTGCCCCTGAAAGGAAGGTAGATACTCCAGATCCACAGATGCTATAGTCGGTGGATTTTCCGTTGTCTCAAGGGGAGGCGAGGCGCGTGGGGGCGGGGGTATGAAAGGGTGAGTCGATCGGCCTCTGTCTTGGTCAGGGACTGTTATCCACCATTAAGCAAAATAATTGTCTTTCTTTGGCCTGTCCCCTGCAAATAAGCCCAATTGGGAGATTGTCCAGTTCCCCGGGGCAGGTGATGAGATGCTCACAGCAGAAAAGAGAGGATGAGATATGTTGAAAATAAAACACCCCAAAAGAGGTGTCAGTAGAAAAAGTGGCCAACGCTGAAGACAAATTGGTATGATTGTTTGAAAAGTGAAAGCAATGATATTAATACAATATAAAGAGTTTAAGAAATCTACTGAAAGTCAGACCAGGTTCCGGGTTCTGCCCTGATCCATTCTCCTTCAGGATAGCCTCCTCCTCCTCCTCCTCCCCCCCCGCCCCCGCCACCTTCCTCCTCCCCTTCCTCTTCATCACCATCACCATCTTCACAACAGCCCCCAGTCAGTCACCAGTGACTGGCATCATGGAAGTCCAAGCACTGTGGTGGACTTTGGGGGAGAACTCGGAACAAAAGGCACAGAATCAACATGTGAACTAATTACAAACAAAACCTCCCCAAAGAATGTAGGAAGTGAGAGAACTCGGAGGAAAAAGAGAGACAATAGGTGTTAACCTGGGCTCTTTGGACCAAGTATAGTGTTCTTTTATTTTTTGTGTGCATTGTGAAAGTAGTGAAAGTTGATCAGTCGTGTCTGACTCTTTGTGACCCCATGGACTCCTCCATGGAATTCTCCAGGCCAGAATACTGGAGTGGGTAGCCTTTCCCTTCTCCAGGGGATCTTCCTAACCCAGGGATCCAACCCAGGTCTCTTGCATTTCAGGCGGATTCTTTACTAGCTGAGCCACAAGGGAAGCCCAAGAATATTGGAGTGGGTAGCCTATCCTTTCTCCAGGGGATCTTCCCGACTCAGGAATTGAACTAGGGTCTCCCGCATTACAGGCAGATTCTTTACCAACTGAGCTATCAGGGAAACCCTTTTGAAAGTGGGATGGTACTAAAAATGAAAGTGATTTAATCACAGATTTGCATGTTAGGAAACTAAAGGATGACATCTTTATACACGCATAAGATTTTGGTGAAATATATACATTTTTTGAGCAAACTCTGGAAGATAGTGGAGGCCAGGGGAGCCTGGCATGCTACAGTCCATGGGGTCACAAAGAGTCAGATATGACTGAGTGACTGAACAACAACAAAAACGCATTTTATACCACTAGGGGACTTTTTTTTTTTTTTTTTGGCCATGCCACAGCTTGCAGGATCTTAGCTCCCTGGCCAAGGATCTAACCCATGTCCCCTGCAGTGGAATCACAGAGTCCCAACCACTGGGCCACCAGCTGATTCCCAAGAGCATCTTTAAATAGCAGAATTTTTTTTTCCTTTTATATTTGTGAGCAGCATTCTTGGAGAAAATTTTTGAAGTACCTCAAAATATACTGAACCTTTTCTGTTAAAAGTGGAAAACTGTTCATATGTAGTTATCCTGCCCCGTTCAAAGAGCAAATGAAAGTGAAAGTAGGGAAGCAGTTAAAACTCAAAGACAAAGAGAACAAGAGAGAGGTGGTCAGTGAGAGAGATACCCAAGAGTTCCTGGCAAATGGAAAGCAGTTGAAGAGGAGGAATTGCTGTAACAGAGAAGAGGAACTTGCCTTCCAGAGAGCCACAGGGGGCGGGCATGGGGCGGGCCGCGGGGCAGAATCGGAAGCACTTGGAAAGGGGGACAATCTGACCCTTAAAACCAGAAATGTTCCAGACTTGGCATTACCAGGGACACCAAGGACGGGGATGGAAAACTAAGGGGCTGGTTGACAGTCTGCATGGACTCAGCCGGCCAGGCCACCCTCCCACAGTCAGATGACCGGAAGGCTTATCTCTGGAGGCAGCTCCTGTGTTTTCTCTTGCTAGACCCTCTGCCTTGAATGCCTTATCTGACCAGCTGCTATCTGACCATCAGGACGTGGCTGAGACAGCTCTTTCTCCCTCAGATGATGCTAAGCGCCTGCATTTTTGAGCAGGCAGAGGCTTGTACCCTAGCTGTGCCTGCACAGAATACACTTGCTCCTTTTTTTCCTTATTTCCAGTCACTATTCCCCAAGCTCCCAAAGCCCCAGGCCACCCTGCTTCTTTATCCCATAAATACCTGCTGCTGCTGCTGCTGCTAAGTCACTTCAGTCGTGTCCGACTCTGTGAGACCCCATAGATGGCAGCCCACCAGGCTCCGCCTTCCTTGGGATTCTCCAGGCAAGAACCCTGGAGTGGGTTGCCACCTCCTTCTCCAATGCGTGAAAGTGAAGACACTCAGTCGTGTCCGACTCTTAGTGACCCCGTGGACTGCAGCCTACCAGGCTCCTCCGTCCATGGGATTTTCCAGGCAAGAGTACTGGAGTGGGGTGCCATTGCCTTCTAGAGTTACACTATTACAATCATTGATCATATATTGAACTATACATTTGATCAACTGCTTCAAGTCTAGGCATCATTCCCGTTGAAGGCTCAGTCATATACTTGGTAATACAAGAAATAATAATCTTGTGAACAAGCAAAATACAGATGGTATAGTTAATAACATTAGTGGAATTAAAAGTAAATATTTTAGCCATGAGCCTCCCACACCATTTTTTTTTTTAATGATTGTCAAGTTTTTTTTTTAATGATTGTCAAGACTAGGGAATGGGTCATTTAGAGCAGATTTTTCATGTGGTTCAAATGTGTTACATTAAAGGATTTATCAGGTACAAAAATACAGCATTCAGTTTGAATTATAGCACAGATATCTCCCTGAGATGCTGTAAGGTGTCAAGGGTCTTGCAGTTGTGTAGCACTGCCTTTCTCATCATAGAGATATCAGAATTCATTAGGCTAATAGCCCGGTTACTATCATTTAAAGCTTATGAAAGTTGTCAAGGTCAATTACATCCTCCAACCCCACCGAAGGCACACACACACACAAGCTGCTAAATGGTCATACCAGTAGAATACAGATCTTTGACTCACTGGGATCATACTAATGGTAGATTGGTTGGGGTTACCTGTAATTTGTTAACATGTATGACCTTAAATTCATGGGAATCCCAGGCTACACCTTCGTATCATCCCTGTAGATGTCAAGGCCATAAATCAGTACCACAAATCCACTGAGTTCCATACCAATCACTCTAAGGGTAATAACCGGCATAGTTCATAAAGCACCCAGCCTTGTCTCATAATTACCAGGTTGATCATTTTTAGTATGATTTAACCATTCCCAACATAGAGGAGCCTTTAAACTTAAATGACCATAGCCTGGTGTTAACCATGTAGATCCTCCCCATAATTGTAGGAGTTTTCCTTTTAATAAATGAGAAGTTAATTTTTTTATTAAGACTTAGCTCATCACTCCGATTGAGTTTAAATGACCCTAAGAGAAAACTTAAATCTATGGCCAGCCTCAGAGCAGGTATTTTTAATTGGCCAGGTGAGAGGATCCCATCTAGAATTATTTTGAATAGATAGAACAGGACTGAACACTCATCTAAAACAAATTTCCTAGGGGGTATCCAATCAGAGCCCTAAAGAACAGAAATCCACCAAGGTAACCCAGAAGTAGGAGAAGGCAATGGCACCCCACTCTAGTACTCTTGCCTGGAAAATCTCATGGACAGAGGAGCCTGGTGGGCTGCAGTCCATGGGGTCACTAAGAGTCGGACACGACTGAGCGACTTCACTTTCACTTTTCACTTTCATGCATTGGAGAAGGTAATGGCAACCCACTCCAGTATTCTTGGCCTGAAGAATCCCAGGGACGGGGAGCCTGATGGGCTGCTGTCTATGGGGTTGCACAGAGTTGGACACGACTGAAGCGACTTAGCAGCAGCAACCCAAAAGTAATAGGCACAGGTAATTGGCCACAACCCAGGAATGAAGAAAACATTATAAATACCTGAGCCCCTTTCTTTCCTGGAGGCCGATCTGATTTTGTCCCCCATCTCCTCGTTTGGCTGCCTTGTGGATAAACCTTCTCTTGGCTGCAAACCCTGGCATCTCAGTGTTTGGGTTTCATGTGAATTAGGTAGACGAGCCTGGCTTGGTGACTCCAAGGCTAACCTGCAAGTCCAGGCTCCTTGGGCCTTTTCAAGTTCTTTTTCAAACTCAGGCTGATTCTGACTTTTCCCGCCTTTCCTGCAGCTTCCCTGGGCCTTTCTCGCCTCTATTAAGACATTCTCTTGGTCTCCAAGTGAGACCACCAACACAAGAGCTATGTCAGCTGAAGCTCAGGGTTTAGGGCTCAGGCTAAGATCACAGAAAATCTACTTTACAAAACGACGGTTGGACAAGATGGGACTTCAGTCACCCGCACCATTGGGTGAGAGCCAAAATAGTTCTCCCTCTCTGAACTCAATACTCTGAAATAAAAGTGGATTACCTTCCTTCCCATTCTGACTTTTCCTGGCCCAGAGTTTTTCAGCTACTTCTTTGGAAAGACTGCTACACACCTGCTTTCTGGGGCACCTGCTCAAGCCTGAGTGTCACAGGGCTCGTGTTCTTTCAGCCTGCGCAGCCCCAGGGCAACGAGCTTTCTCTGAGAGCATCTGTATTACGTTGCCAACTCCACTCAAGTTTGCCTTTCACATTTAACCTTCAGTGGCCTTAAGGTCATCATTTTCCAAGCCTCCATGTCCGACTCCTTCACAACAAGCCTGGGTCTCAGATTACTTTCCCCAGATGAAACCCTTGCACTTTTCCAAACCAAACTCCACTGTATTTCTCACTGTAATGTTTGAGTCCCCCAAGGCAGTGTATCTTTCTGCATTTCACATCCGCTCCCATCCTGCCTGTTCTCACCTGCCCTTTGGGTCCTTCAGCTTCTCCAGTCTGCTTACTTTCTTCTGGGATCTGTCAGTATTTGTCTCCAAGAGGTTTGGATGCTCCAAAACCAACATGCAGGTGTAAGCAGCAACATTTTGTCAGAGGTTAGGGTAGGTTGGATAGGTTCTAAGCCCACCCAAAGCCAAGAGGACCACCACGAAACATCGCGCCGCCTCCTCCCTTCTCATGCTTGGGGCCCAACCCCCTCACCTCCCCAGGGATCACCTCACGTGGTACCTCCTCTCTGACACTTTCACCCTGTAGCAGAGACATGGGCACTGCTTTTCTGTGTTTATGTGGACAGCAACATTGTATGAAACCCTCATAGCCACACACCAGGCCCACGATTCTTGTTGTTTTTGAACCTTTCGTTTTGTTTTGGGGTATGGCCGATTAATAATGCTATGATCGTTTCAGGTGAACAGGGAAGGGACTCAGTCATATACATACATGGATCCCTTCTCCCCCAAACTCCCCTCCCATCCAGGCTGCCACATAACACTGAGCAGAGTTCCATGGGCTATACAACAGGTATAGGTCCTTGTTGGTTATCCATTTTCAACAGAGCATATATATAGTGTGCCCCTGACCCTCCTAAACTCCCTATCACTTCCCCCATCCTTCCCTGCAGCAACCACAAGTTTGTTCTCCAAGTCTATGAGTCTCTTTCTGTTTTGTAAGTAAGTTCATTTGCATCATTTCCTTTTAGATACCGCATATAAGGGATGTCATATGACAGACTCATGATTCTCAGCCTTGTCTATGAAATAGCTTTGGCAAATCACACTTACAGATTGTCTTTGGATAGATATTCAATTCCTTCCCTAGTGGCTCAGTTGGTAAAGAATCTGCCTGCAATGCAGGAGACCTGGGTTTGAACCCTCAGTCGGGAAGATCCCCTGGAGAAGGAAATGGCAACCCACTCCAGTACTCTTGCCTGGAGAATTCCATGGACAGAGGAGTAGGGCCGGCTACAGTCCATGGAATCGCAAAGAGTCGGACACGACTGTGCAACTGACTCTCTCGCTCATTGCCAGCCACTACCTACATGACACAGGCTGTAGGATACACCCAGCCTCCAACAGTCTTGTTGTTATTCTACCCATTTCTCTTTCAACACAGTGTGGTTCAGGCCAGATGCTGAGATTATGGCGCTTCAGGTGATGGGCTGTATCAGGGCAGATGGGCTGTCTTTCCATCTATGAACGTCGGGCACCTATTTCAATGCCTGACACAGAGTAATTTGTTGAATGGATAAATGTATGCTGTATACATGCTATCATCTAATGTTTATATTCTCCAACAGTTTTTATGTTTTATGCTATAGGTTTTATGCTAACTTATACATTTGGATTTAACTTGACAAAATTTGAGAACTCTGTACCCCTTATTTTCATGGAGTATTGATAATACAACGTTGAGCTAAAAACATCTGGAAATCAAAATGTCAATGCATTGCAATGAAATTTACAGGATCAAGTGTGGAACTGGTCTGGCTGGCTTGCGGAGATCATTTTCCCTTGGCTCATTCAGCTGGGTGAAATGAAATGCAAAACAGTTTAAATTTTTCCATAAGCAATGTAATGTTCTCAAAAGAAGCCCTTCAGGATAAGCTTTAGAAGCTCAAATACATCCTCTTTGCTTCTGCCATCCTTGGAATGGCTATTTACAATCAAGTCCAGAGTTATACTTTTCCCTTTTATATCACAACACCTAGGGAAATATGTACCCATCATTGAAGAGAGGTTTATGATAAAAAGAATGGGAGCTTAAGAAACAAGAACTGTATATGGCACAAATGAACCTATCTGCAAACCACAAACAGACTCACAGACATAAAGAGCAGACTCATGGTTGCCAAGGTGGAGGGAGGTGGGAAGGACTGGGAGTTTGGGATTAGCAGATGGAAGCTATTAGATATAGGTTGGATAAATAACAAGGTCCTATGGCATAGCACAGGGAACTATATTCAATATCCTGTGATAAACCATAATGGAAAAGAATGTTGAAAAGAATGTATACATGTGTATAACTGAGTCACTTTGCTGTACAGCAGAGATTGGCACAACACTGTATGTCAACTATACTTCAGTAAAAAAATAAATAAATAACTATAGATCTGACAACCTGGGGAAAGGTTTAATCATTGAAATTTAAATACATATGTACACACGTCCACATCCACATTTTCAATAGATAAGCTATTGGTAGACTTGTCAGAGCTGAACAACAACCAGATAGTGATGTAGACAATAGAGCTGAGAAAATCAGACCAAAAAGATAAAAAAAGAGGGGCAGGGTTTGTCACAAACTATAGTGTAACTAAGCCTGGGAATTACCTCTTACAGCTAAGTGTTACAATCATTTTGGAAGCATAGCTGTACCTCTTCTGTGTTTGGTATTAGAGGTTGCAGACTCACAATCTGACAAGCTGTCTTTTTTCTCCAGCATTATCTTAAAGCCATTGTTTCCTTTGCTAGTACCTGGTACCTTCTCCACTCCTCCCCTTAAAGGTCACCTAAATGACCCTTTCACTTTAGCAAAACAGTAAGTGAATGTTTTTTGCTTACACTTATGAAACTCTTCAAAGCCTAACTAATAGAACTGAATTAATAGCCTTGAAGCATAGTATAAAACTCTTCACACATGATAAGTGAAACATCACAATCCAATGAGAGAAGGGATAGATTTGTCAATAAATGGTGTTGAATCTTTGCTATCTGGGAAAAAATTTCAAATAGGATTCTCAATTCCCACTATGTGTAAAAATAAATTGCTGATAGATAAAAGCGTTGGGGTTTTTATGGAACTACTGAAAAAAAAAGGAGGAAAATGGCAAACATGTAACTGACCTTGAGACACACAAGGGATTTCTAAGCATGAAACAAAGAAGTATCAAAGACAAAAGCTGACACATTTAACTACATAAAAACTGGTAATATTTTTAATGATAAAATTGTATGTCAAGTAAAATTTAACTAAAATTAAAATATTTTTAACCATGTGGCAGACAACACGCTCACATTCTTGATGTGAATACATATAAATAAAAAAATTTGCTAGAGCCAAAATGTATAAAGACATGAATGGGTAATCCATTAATCAAGAGTACACATTGGTTTGATAAAACAAGAAGGTCATTCTTTTCTCAAGCAATAATTCAGAAAAAGTACATAAGATAATTCAGTTTATCTATTAAATCAATAGACTTTAAAAATTAATGACACTACTTGGTGTTGATAAAATGCAATAAGAAGAGCCTTCTAATTCACTGTTGATGAAAGCATAAATTATAAAATATTTCTGGAAAACAATATGTAGAAGAACCTTTAAAAATGAATGACTTTTAACCTTTGACCTGTTAACACACTAAGGAGAGCTGTCCAAAAGATACCTTTATAAACAGAGTAAGATGAATTCATTCATAATGTTTAACAATTGTTTAAAGGATTGTGAGTTAAATTTTTGCCATTAAAACTTCAGTTTTCAAAAACAAGTTAATGATAGAAAAGAACACAAAATATAAGTTATTTAAAAGTATATGGTATATGCCAAATTTTGTGAATTTATACATACTAAAGTTTGCCAAATTCAGGAACTAAAAAAACTTAATGGCAGTTAAATTTCAATTTTACATAAGCTATAAATTTTTGGTATTAATATATACCAAATATTGTATGGACATAATTATATTTTTTAAATCCATCATTTATCTGAATCCAAATTTAAATAGACATCCTCTATTTTATCTGGCAACACTATCATACATATTTACAACTATACAAGAAATAAATGATTGAAAGAAAATATATTTAAGCATTTTAGAGTGATTATTCTGGATGATATGATTCTAAGTTATTTCAATTTTTTTCAACTTTTTTGTGTTTTATAAATTTCGTTTAATGAGTAAATATAACTTAGAAAAAACTGTTTACCAAAAAAATGTTTCCTTTTGATAGTAAACTCGGATTCATTACACATGAGATGCTTTAATTATTAGGATATCATTTCATCTGAATACACCCAAATATATTCTACTCTATTAAAAACAAAAGATAATTTTCCACTCACTGAAAACCAAGTCTCCCATAAACCTTTCAGTTTTCTTCTTAAATTGCAACTGGGGTTTCTCAGGTTATTTGTTTATTGAGTTACTGTATGCCTGGAGCTTCACTGGAAGCTGGAGATAAAAAAATAAATAAGACATGATGACTCCATTCAAGGAGCTCATGGCCAGTAGCAGACACAGCAAATGAATGACGATTACAGTGCTGTGTGCTGAGTGCTAGGTGCTGGGAGCTAAGTGCTGAGTTAAGAGCCAGACCCAGGGAAGGGAGAAATCCACCGTGTTAGACTGTGGACATGAGAAATAGCTTCCTGGGGCAGTGCTTTCTCTGCTGTCTTAAAAAGACAAGAAGTTAGCCGGGTGAGTGGGGTGTAATGGAAAGGGAAATGGGAGGAGGAAGTGTTGTTGCTAAGCCGAGCAAGCAGCTGGTGTCTGAAAGATAGATTGGGGATGTAGATTCCCATCCTGTGATCTGACTGAGGGGGCTGCAGAAATTGGATACTCTGTTATCAGTGATTATTTTACTGTCTGTCATCTTCTGGGAAACTCTGCCAAGCATCACAGAAATTCTTTGCAGTTCATACTGAATGTCTACTGCCCTTTAACTCTGCCAACCAGATACAGGCCCAGGACTAGAGGCCTCCAGTAACTGACGCTCACAGAAAGCCTGCACTTTCATATCACCATGTTTGCAGAAATTCCCCCCAACAGAACTGAAAACTAATTCCCAGGGGTGTATGGGAATCCAGGACCTGCTTCCCCTTCCCATATGCCATTTACAGGTGGATGATTTGGAATCTTCTTAAGTGAATTGGATTTAGATCTTTCTACCGTAGAGGAGAAAAAATAATCTATTTGCTGTTGACAAGGTCTTATTTCATGAACCAGGATTGAACCGCCAATGACAGAAAATCTATTCTGAAAGCTATCTATTATCAGAGCAAAACTACTTTAAATAAGAATCAATCACATTTGGCAGGCATTCTTCAGAATTCCACTGGCTCTGTTTAAATTATGCTTGTAGTGGGTGAATTTCTTTAGTTGGGGGGTGGGGGCTGGAAAGGGGATTGGTGCTGGGAGAGGTGCACATTGAAGAGCTGGTTCATTCATCCAGGCAGACATATCGGGAATCCAAGCTGCTCAGAGCTAGAAGACACACAGAAATAAAGACATTTCTTCGGACTGGGGTAGGTGACCAGGAACCTTAGCTTTGGAAAATACTTCCTCCCAAACCTTCTGGACAGAGTTTCTTGGGTGCATTGCAGCCAACCCCAAACTGCCTCCCTGGTGGTCCAGACACTGTGGTCCACTCAGGTCCCCTTGGGTGGCTGAGTTCTCACAGAGGGATGCCGGCTGTTCACCTGTTCATCTGGCCCTAGAAATGTGGGAAGCAATCCTCAGGGGAGCAATCCCCAAGTGCTGATGAGCACTCCGGACAAAACCTGGGTGTAATCTCAAACTTTGCCTCCTCACCTCCCATCAAAACCCAAGCTCCCTGGTGGTTCAGGGGCTAAGACTATGCACTCCCAATGCACGGGTCCCAGGTTCGCTCCCTGGTCAGGGAACTAGATCCCATGTACTGCAACTAAGAGTCCACAGACCACAACTAAAGATCCTGCATGCTGCAACGAAGACCTGGTGCAGCCAAATAAATAAAATAAAAACAAATATTTGAAAAAGCCCAAGCTCATGTACTGTTAAAAAGGAAGGAGGTTCTGAGAACATGGATGAACCGCCAGTCACAGACTGACAAGTACTGTGCGATTCCATTTATATGAGGTTCCTAGAGGCAAATTCATAGAGACAGAAAAGAGAATCCAGAAGTCGAGGGGAAAGGGAAAATGCGGAGTCACTACTTCAGGGCCCAGACTTTCTGTCTGGGCTGATGAAAATTTTCTGGGAATGGATAGTAGTGGGCTGCACAGCATTATGCTTAATGCCAGGGAATTAACTGCACACTTAAAAATGGTTCAAATGGTAGCTTTCAATTTTGGGGGGTAAATTTTAATTTTTTAAATAATTTTAAAGAGAGTTATATTTTAAGAAATAAAAGATAGTTGTCAAACATTTTCTAAAAGCATTCTCCTAATTTCTAAATGAAGTATTTTTAGAGCCTCCATGACCTCTTAAAGGAATGCATTTTCTAGTTTCTACTAATTTACTTTCGAAAAGCATTCTAAAAAGATGTTAATTAGGGCTTATTGTCTTTGGGCTGAATTATCATGGGTCTATATAAATGATCGTTTGGAAAAGCTTACAGAAAGCTCTGGGGTAAAGAGCTCTGATTTCTGTCTGGCAGTTAACCATTTGATATTACACAGGGTTGCACATTTTTCTTCAAAAGAAATGTATATTATATCAAAGAAAAGCACTTAATTTCGTAATTCATTGACTGTGATAGGCTTCATTACCCACAATCTGAGGACCCTGAAAAATGCTCATTTAAGGTGCTATGAAATGCCAGAGAAAATGGTAAATACTGTGTTATGCCTATTTTACCACCCCTCAAAAAAAAAAAAAAAAAAAGAGCCAAGCTTGAGAGAAAGTGATGTGTTGAGGTGAGGAGGAGTGAAAAGAGAGCAGGGAAGTAACCCGGAGACCTCCGGCAGCTTGAAGACATTACCATGGGAACGAGGTGAGGGGAGAAACACGCCAGGGCTGAGGCCAGTCTCGTCCCAGACCAGACCCCAAAGCAGGCTTGAAGGAGAACAATTTGCTTTCCAAAGTCCTGGGATGAGGGGGGAAATAGCAAGAAACACAGCAGGACAGCTTTTAATTCCTCGCGGGCTTTTTTCTCTCAGAGGGTGCACCACATCTTTAGGGGACTTTGACAGAGATTTTGGAAGGGCGTGCAGTTCCCCCCCTAACCCCCGTGCCTCTAGCATCTGAATCCTCCACTGGGTCCAAAAGGCCCGGCAGGAGTTACACAGCCAGGTCCCCTCCCTGGTTCCTCACTAGGACAGGTGCCCCCCGCAAGGGCTCTGAGAAATCGCCTCCAGAAATCTGCCTCCTGGGTCACTGCCTGCCTTTCCCACAAGAATGATCACCCATGAGAGTAAGAACCTTGGCTCGTTTAGCAGCATCTTGGAGAGTTCCTGACACATAGTATGTGCTCAACAAATATGTGTTGTTAAGTGAAGGAAGGAAAGAAGGAATGATACACTTATTGATGAACTGTTACTAAAATATCACTGAAAGCATTACAAATGACATCACCCATGGTTCCCGGTATCAGATCCTCTATGAGAAAGCTTAGAATTTAAACCTGGGAAAAATCTGGATTCCCGTAAGCAATAGGTATGGTTCTTCCTCTTAGATAGTCAGAATTTTGAAATAAGTCCTGCTCTTTTTACGTTGTAGCGCCCAGGAAGTGCAAAGCCAAACCCAGCTGTAGGATTTGCGTGTTTTCTTGAGCCGTCTTGATTTTCTGTGGATGCTTGTTCTCTCCCAGCTTTCCAATGTCTGTTGCCACCTTATGCTGCTGGTATATGAATCCTCTCAGACCCTCTGTAGAATGATTAGGAAGTAAGAAAGTATTTCTGCTGAACTGATTTGAAGACACGGTACCTATTCGTTATGAAGATTGTGAGTTTATAGCTGTGCTCACACTCTGTCCCCAGCTTTCTCCCTAGCACACAAGTTGACAGAACAAACTCAATATTTCAAGGCTACAGAGACCACAGGGCTTCTCAGGCGGTGCCAGTGAATCCACCTGCCAATGCAAGAGACCCAAAAGACGTGGCTTCGGTCCCCGGGTCAGAAAGATCCCCTGGAGGAAGGCATGGCAACCCACTCTAGTATTCTTGCCTGGAGAATCCCATGGACAGAGGAGCCTGGCAGACTACAGTCCAGGGGCTTGCAAAGAATCGGACAGGACTGAAGCAGCTTAGCACACCCACAAGCACAAAGTGCCTGGAGGGAATCTAACCGGAGCTGAGAACCCCAGGATAGTCAAGCTGGAGAGGAGTCCAGAAGCCACGGTGACCCCCTCTGTCTCTGGAGATGACTCCGAAGGAGGAGGTGGCCCCGAAGGAGGGGTGTCAGGCCCCCAAATCTCCAACTGGCTGGCTGCAGGATCAGTACCCATACCTGAGAGTAGGATTCTTCATATGGGCCCCAACACTGACCTACTTTGAGAGTTCAAATGGTTATTTACACTGCTCCCACATGGGATAAAGTGCAGACAGTTGAAACCAGTTGGGTGAGGCCAAGCCCTAGAGATCTGGTAACAGACCAGCTGGTCAGTGTTAATGGGACTTGCAGACCTGCAGGACACTCTGGGGAGGCACCCAGGATGGGGTAGGGGGTGAGAGGGCAGAAAGGCCTGCTCTGAACACCTTAGAGCTCAGGAGAACGATTGATGGGGATTGGAAACAGCCTCAAATTTCAGACATTAAAAAAAAATAATTTAGGGAACAAAGGAACAAGTAACAATGAGATTTGGGTCTTAGCAAAATCTGGTCACCGAGTCTCAGCTTGTTCTTCTGTGATCCCAAAGGACTTTCTCCCCACTTCTCTTCTGGCATTAATGGAATTACCTCCAAAAAACATAATGTGTACAAACACTGTGATAAGTACAAGTGAAAGTGTTAGTCACTCAGTCACGTCTGACTCTCGCGACCCCATGGACTGTTGTCCATCAAGCTCCTCTGTCCATGGAGTTCTCCAGCAAGAACACTGGAATGGGTAGCTATTCCCTTCTCCAGGGGGTCTTCCCCACCCAGGTCTTCTTCATTGCAGGCAGATTGTTTACCGTCTGAGCCACCAGGGAAACCATAAGATGCGGATCCTTCCCTTCACTGATTTCCTGCTTGGTCTGCCTGGGCAGGAAGACTCCAGTGCCCAGCAAAGTTGTCATTCAGTCTCCTGGACTCACAGACTCTCTCCCAGGCTGTGACTGGGTCCCCTAAGTACCTGAGCACCTCACACAGAGCAAATCCTCCCAATGTTCGCTTTTCACCGGGACTTTCAGATGTGACTGTATTAATAAAAGTAACAACAATAACTTGTTGAGAAGTGATTTGTTCAAGTGATGTGCTGTTATGCAAATATCATAAAAGCCTCCTCTCACCCAGGAAGTGGGCAATAAGGGACAGGCATGCTGTTGGCCTGAAGACGGAGCCCAAGCCCTCCTCCTGGGCTGCTCTGGGGATGCCAGAACTGTCCCTCCCCCGTGGCTTCCATGTGAAAACTCAACATGGGACCAGCCACCCTTCCCAGGCCAGGGAGATGGCCATGGAGACTCTCCGGAGGTCTTGGAGCTGGTGCCCAGATTAATTAACACGCAGATTAATTAAGCTATGCTTGGAGGAACCAGGATTCCCACTCGCCTCTCAGAAAAATGCTCTTGTCCATAGCATTTCTTGGGGGCACTTGAAAGAAAGTGAAAAGTGTTAGTTGTCCAGCCATGTCTAACTGATCCCATGGACTATAGCCCGCCAGGCGCCTCTGTCCATGGGATTCTCCAGGCAAGAATACTGGAGTGGGCTGCCATTTCCTCCTCCAGGGCATCATCCTGACCCAGGGATCGAACCCAGGTCTCCTGCATTGCAGGTAATTTCTTTACCATCTGAGCCACCAGGGAAGTCCAGGGTGGCACTTACCTTCATTTCTTTGGCGGTGGAGTTCTTTACGCCCCTGGAGGATTTTGAGGAGGTGGAGGAGACGCCTGGGGCGCGGCTGGGCTTCAGGTCGTTCAGGCTGCTAAGGTACTTCTTGCGCAAGGCCAGCAGTTCCTGCAAGTACTGCAGGCAGTCCTGGGTGCGCGAGAGCATCCACGCGCGGTCCCCCTCCTGCTGCAGGTAGTACAGGCTGGGGTCCATGCTGCCGGCGCTGCGGTATTTCTTTAAGGACTCGCTGAACTTCTCGCCGTGGTCCCCGACCACGTACACGGAGCTGCTGCGGATCAGCCTGACGCCGGGGCTGGGGCCGTGGTAGCAAGGGCTCTCGGCCGCCTCTGCCTTCTTGTGCGGGCCGGAGTGAAGGATGGAGTGGAGCTTTCTGAGCATGGTGCTGGGTTTCTCTCTGTGGGTGCCTTCCAGCTGCCTGCGCGGAGCCACTTGATCTAGCTGGGGGCGCGGGAGCCAACCTGCGGGACTGCCTCCATCTGCTTTCCCGGGGGCCCCTGAGTCCCGGAATCCCAGCGAGTGTGGGCTCGGTCAGGCGGGCAACCCGGGCATCTCTCATGGGGGGAACTTTCACATCCAATAACCGAGATGCCATAAACCACCTGAGGACATGAGGGAGAGTGCCCAGAGCTTTAAAAGCAAGCTCCCTGGCTGGCTTGAAGCACCCCGAGGGGACAAATACCTTCCTCGCTGTTCCATCAAAGGTCCCAGCTGGATGGGGAACCTGTGACGCTGCGTTTCCCTGCTCAGCTATTTTCTCTCCTTTTCCTTTTGCATTTCTGGATGTGTTCTCACTCGGTTTGACTGGATCTTGCTGTGGGTTTTTATGTTTCCACTTCTGTTGAGCTGGCCCTGGTCCTGAATTCCCCGACGCCAAAACGCCTGAAATCCTACTTTGCAAAGACAGCGCTAAGCCAAAAATAGCATGTTGCTGGAGGTAAAATCCAGTCCCCCTGAGGTGCGCCTGGGTGGACACAGCCAGGACCTTTGGCAGGAGGCTCTCAGATCCCTGATAAGCTGGACTCTGAGTAGCATCCCAGCGACCTGGAGGAGCCTCACCCTGCGGTAAGGAGACCTCGCTGCTGTTACCCGATAGCAGTCTATTGTGGAGACAGGAGGATTCAGATATCTTACCACAACTTTCTGCACAAAAGCGTCAGAGAGCTGAGGGTGGCCACATGTATGGGGCAAATCCTTTTCTTTAGCTTCAACATATTTTCATTTAAATAAGACTCGCTATGTATGTATGCTCAGACATGTCTGACTCTTTGCGACCCCATGGACTGTAGCCCAACAGGATATTTTGTCCATAGAATTTTCCAGGCAAGAATATGGGTTGTCATTTCCTACTCCAGGAGATCTTCCCAACCCAGGGATCAAACCACGTCTCTTGGGTCTCCTGCCCTGGCAGCAACAATCTCAGGGAGATACCCTCTAGAATTTTTCCCAGCCAAATGCTACATATCAGTATTGCATTCATTTTTCTACACAGTCTATTTCTGTCCCAAACTTCAGAGAACTGAAGCCTGAAAATCTCCAGCACAGGCATTTTCTTAAGCTGAGATGGGCGTCAGAGGAAACTATGAGCCCCTTGAAATTGTAGTAAATGTTATGGGATATATGCTTTAGCATGGTTTAGTTTGCTGTGGGGGGAGGGGAGTTTTTTTCTTTCTTTTTGAGGAAGAAAATGTTCATGGCTTTATCAGATGTTGAAAGAGATCTGTGATACAAAAAAAATTTTAATATTGATATCCTGCTCTAGAAAAATAACCATGACTTTTAAAATGTAACCAGAAAAGGACATTATAAATGTACTCTTCTTGAGCACATCCTCCGCCTGTGACATTCTGCGAGGCATGGTAATGAGATGGTCTCAAATATGTAGGCACATCTATGCTTTACATGTGTGGAGCGTGCTGGGGCTGATGAAACAGTTCCCCAGATGTTAATTGATGGCATCCTTGTGGCTTTCTCAAGAAAGAAGCATCCTTTCCACCATCATCATTATGGGTCCTCAATTCACAAATGAGAAGGTGGGCCTGGAGGGGTCAGGAGACTTGGTGAAGGTCTGATCAGGCGAGTGAGAATAGTCCTTAAACCCAGCTCCCCAGCTTCGAACGCAGAGTGCTGGTCCCCTGCTCTTTGGTTCTTGGAGCCCTAGGGGCATGCACTCCAAGGTCGCCTGGGTGTGCGTGTCAGGGGTCTCTGCCCATCCACGTCTCTGGCATTACACAGACACAGTATCCAAGTATCCAGGATGGACAGGAGCTGACAGAATTCCTTCTCTGAGAAATCCAGGGTCTATGACCCCACTGCCTTTCTCAGTAGCTTGTTCCAGCAGGCTTTATGATGATACTTACTCTACATGGATTGAGATAAAATTTAAATAGATAAACAATGAAGTCTAGGGGCTTCCCTGGTGGTCCATTGGTTAAGACTCTGTGCTTCAACTCCAGGGGTACAGGTTCGATCTCTGGTCAGGGATCAATGCCCCCCCCCCAAAAAAGAAACCTAATCTCTATCATATTCAGAATGTCATAAGACCCTAACCTCTATCTTCATGTATATTCTCCCCAACTCTACCCCTGCCTCCTGGCTGGATTCTTCCTGAAGTCCAGACTTGGGAGGAAAATGCAGAGACTATTAAAGCTACATCACTTGCCAAGCACTTCATGAATACCAGGGGCAGATGGAAGAAGCAGCATGACCCAGCCAGCTGACTGTCCCACCGACTGTCCCACACCAGCCACCTTCTCAATAGAGCTCCCACTGAGGGGGTCAAGGGGTGGGGGGGAATGCTCTCTCCTTGCAAAAGCACTTGTCATCTCTGCTCAAGAAAATTCATCCCAAGAGGCAACTGCTTTTACACCATATTAGATTTTCTCATGGCCTCCATAGAAGGAATGGATGGCCTTGTAAAGAGAGTTTTGAGGAAACTACAGATGTCCATCAGATCTGAAACTAGGCATCACAGACTTGATTCTTCCCTTGCAATGGAGAACACTGGGCACACACCTAGGTGGAGAATGGGGAAGGGCCTGCATCCACACCCCCAGCCCAGCCCCTCCACACCAGCCCTATTGTGGACTGAGAAACAGCCCACTGTTCTTGGAAACCAAACCTGCTCTCTGTGTAGCTAGCCTTGAGGCTTGACCAGGACCCCAGAGACTCAGCATAAGGCAACTTGTTATAAGAAACATTGCTTTTATTCCAGAATTCCTCAAACCCAAAGGGCAGCATCCCAGCACAGAGCAGAGCAGTCCAGAAGTGCCTGCTCTGTAGTGTTGCTGAGAGGTGGCAGCTGTGGGCAGGAAGGGTGTAGGAGGATGATCGAGCTTCTCTCTGCTCGCAGGGGAGCCTCATTTGTACTGCTGGAGCCCCGGGCGATGCTCACGGCCTGGTGGGCAGGGCAGGGAGGTAGGGAAGGATGCGAGCGTGGGCCTTGCTCGGATGCGGTCTGACTCCCAGATCTACCACCGACCAGCTTGGAAACATTACTTCAACTCTGAGCTTCAGTGTTCTCATCTTCACAACACAGGCTAGGTAGACATTACCGATGTCACGGAGGTTTTGGTCATGATTAAATGAGGTAATACAGAAGAGCACTTAATAGGGCATATCTGCTCAAGCAAAAGCAGCAATTAAAACTTTTATAAAAAAACGATGATTACTACTACTTCTATTTTGTAGCACCCAGGTGCCAAACTATTGTTCCAGGGCAAATATTTTGCATTCGGGCCTCTCATCCTTCAATATTTGTAGAGATCAAAGGCCCAGATGGACCACCCTTAATAATGATGAGCTTAGAAATCGGCAGGTTAGCCTGCTTCCCTGAATGATGCTGAGCTTCACTTCCTGAGAGGCTAGTTGTCCTGAGCAACCTGCCTGCCCAGGGCCAGGCATCCCATCCCCTCTGAGTGAGCACTTAATCTCTTCCCTCCCCAACAGGGGGCTCCTTGGCTATTGTCAGGGTAGGATCAGGGATGATCCCAGTGGGACCTGCATCTCAAAGTGGTTGCTTCTTCAGCCCCACCAGGCTGCAACTGTGATTTCTCTAAAGAATCCAGGTTTGATGCATGATACTGGATACTTGGGGCTGGTGCACTGGGACGACCCAGAGGGATGGTACGGGGAGGAGAAGGGAGGGGGGTTCAGGATGGGGAACACATGTATTCCTGTGGCGGATTCATGTTGATGTATGGCAAACCATTACAATATTGTAAAGTAATTAACCTCCAATTAAAATAAATAAATTTATATTAAAAAAAAAAGAATCCAGAGTGAAAGAAAACACTCTGTATGCTTGCCCCAGCGCCTAGAGATCCCCTTGGCTATATCCTCCTCGAAAGGAAAGCCATTCTGAATGGGCATTTCCCAAAAGGCAGGCTAAAAAAAAAAAAAAAAGTGGAAAAGAGGCAGGAAGGGAAGGGGTGGAGAGGAAGAAGGGAGAAACTGAGAAAAGGAAGAGATCAAATCATCTGTGCTGAATATTTAATAGAGGGTAAGATTACAAAGTTCGACAACGTGTATCCCATGTCACTCCGGTCCATTTGCACAGCCTGCTGGAACATTCTGCATTCTGGTTGTGCTGTAAATTGTGAGGAAAAGAATTTCCGCAGGAGACCAGCTCCTCTGGACCACACAGTGCCTCTGAACCTGCGTCCAGTGGAACACAACCCTCCGGGGGTCAGAGCCACTCCTGTCCCGTTGGGCTCGGTCCTCTACCTATAGGGACAGACACAGAATGCCAGCAGGTGGCTTCACTGCTCCTCCTTACTCTAACATGTTCGGAAAGTCTTTAAAAGTGTGCCTGTAAGTAAAAAGAAATGGCAACCCACTGCAGTATTCTTGCCTGGAGAAGTACATAGACAGAGGAGCCTGGCAGGCAACAGTCCACAGGGTCGCAAAGAGTCGGACACGACTTAGCGACTAAGCACGCAAGTAAACATCAGCTCCTCTGAAGTTTACAAGACTAAAAGAGAGCGACATGGTGCCTAAGGCCACGAGGGTTGTGGCTGCACTTGTCTCCCACCCTGGAAGGCACAGCCTCAACTTGGAGACTGCCATTAGCGGAAAGCAGAGTGGGCACGTCTGAGGGAGGCCAGAAGGGGCACTCAGCTGGATTAAGACCACGGGCAAGTAATGAGAAACTGGGTTGGAGAAGGCTGCAGTGGGGACTGAAGGTGGCATCAGGCAGTTAAAGGAAACTTGGAGGCCAGGTCAATAATTTGGGGTTTAATTCAACTGAATATTCTTTGTCAGAGTCTCCCTTACATGACTTAGAAAGGCCGCCCTCTCTAGGCTCGGCAAGCAGTCCTCATTGGCTCCCTTGGCCGGATCCCCTGGTGCAGTGCACAACCCCTACAACTGTATATGACACCCCTGACTGGATAAGAACTTCCACTGGAGTGGAAGATGGTGTGGCAAATGGGATTTTCAGAAAATTCCATTTAGAAACCTTAAGTAGGAGCTCTGTCAGATTTAGGAAAAGTGAGGGCTTCACTTGTCTTTTACCATGTATAATCCACCCTGAGACTTAGTGGTTTAAACTCTGCAATCATTTTATTTGCTCACAATTCTACAATTCATCTGGACTGGTGATGGGCATGGTGGTGGTACTCCCATGCCTGCATTCAGCCGTGGGCAGGCTGCGACTGGGTTCAGCTGGGGAGCTGGGACACACAGGCCTCTCCTCCACATGGTCCCTCCAGCGGAGTGGCCAGAATTCTGCCTCAGCTGCTCAGGGCTTCCAATAAGCAAAGGCAGAAACTGCCAAGCCTCACGGTTTAAGACAAAAAAGAGCACCATGTTCTCCTGCTTCTTAATACTGTTAATTAAGTCGATCACAGGACCAGCTCAGCAGGTAGTATGAGAATCAGTAGGCATGGCTCACTGGGGCCACCAGCACGGTCTGCTGGGGAGCTGTGGTGACTATCCTTGTAGAAGTCTGAGGCTCTCATCGGAGGGCAGCCAGTGAGAGGGTTCTCTATAAGAATAATCCCCGAGTCATTTATATTTGTCTCAGGGTGTATTATATATCCCCAGGGGCCCAACCAGACCCAAGGTCCACAGTGTTTTCTAGGCTTTTTGGCAAATATCAGATTGGGTGAGAGATTTCCCAGAGATTCTTGAGAATTGTAGCAACTTCCTACCAACCTTTATAGAGAAACCACCCCTTAGGGGTTTAAGGCTGTCCTTCCAGATCTTTCTGTAACCTCCCACCTGCTTTTCCTCCCCCAGTTTCTTCTCACGGTGTGTAAACCCCCAAACCCTGTATTAAACCTCTGTTCTTCTGAACAGAGGCTTCCTTTCTTTTTTCCTAAGAGTTAAATGGAAATTCTTGCTTTTATTCTTACTCCAAAGAAACCTGTTACCTCGGCTCACAGGAAAACCTTCTCTGTGAGATTTGCTATTTTTATCCTCCTCAAGTCTTGGCTGGAAAGGGGGGTGGAGTATCGCTTCAGGCTCTGAAGAGAGCCTGGTCTCTACTCAGTGACAGCCTCTCTCCTGGGCAGAGGTACTGGTCTTTCTTTGTGACAGCTAAAGGAGGAACAGGTGTAGTTAGAGGCAGTCTGTCTTTCAAGGTTTGCCAAGATGATGGGCAAACGTGCCAGAGTGCCTGTCCATCCCGACCTGTATTTGCTAAATTCTCAGCTCCCAGACCTACCCCTTCCAGCAAAGCATGTTATTTCCCTCTGTGTGGAATCAGAGCGAAACTGCTACTGTGCATCAGATATGGATGCCAGGTTGAATCAAGGTCCCAGGACAGAGACTGCACTGTTCAAGAATGCGTGTTTCATCTCTAAACCCTTTAACTCCCTTTGAGGAGAAAATGGCTGTAACCCAAACAGCTGATAGAGAGGAGCCTCGCATCTCTGCCACAGGGCTGGGTGGATTAAGTGATGACAAGAAGTGAATATTGAAAAATGTCCAGATGCAGCAGGATTCTCAGTGTTTGTGTGGAACTGGGTCACTTCAGTTTTTGTCACAGAATCCCAGTCTATCTACATACAGCCTTCATTTAGGCTTATCTTTTTAATCAATCAACAAATATTTACTGGAGGCGACTTGGTACTCATCACTGTCGTAGACTCTATGGGGGTTTTCCTGCGGCTGCTCCTTCTCTGTGTCCTTCATAATTTCCTCTTTCTCTGTCAGTCATCAAATAAATACAACCACACAGTGCGATTAACTAATGCTTACTGAGCTCTTGAAAGGTGGAAACTGGGATTTCTTTCATTCGGCTGAGCATGCAAGTCTTAAAAGTTCCACCAGAGGGCAGCACCTACACACACGCGCCCAGATCTGGGCAGTGCAGACAGCAAAGAGAAAATGACTCACACTGATGTACACGGACGTAATAAAGGTGAGCGTAAGTTAGACGGAAAGGAAACCTGTCTGAATGAGTGAGTGAGTCCAAATTTTGTGTCTGTGCCTGTGTGCATATATGTATGAGTGGATGGAGCTACATGTGTTTATTTACATCTTGTAAATTTCAACAAAGGCATAGTCACCTACCTTATGCCAGAAATTGTGCCTCTTGCTTTTTTAAAAAATTTTTAATTTTTTTCTTTTAATAAGGAATAATTTGTATTTTATATAAAAACCAGGAGAAGGCAATGGCACCCCACTCCAGTACTCTTGCCTGGAAAATCCCATGGACAGAGGAGCCTGCAGTCCATGGGGTCACTGAGAGTCGGGCACGACTGAGCGACTTCACTTTCACTTTTCACTTTCATGTATTGGAGAAGGAAATGGCAGCCCACTCCAGTGTTCTTGCCTGGAGAATCCCCTTGACAGAGGAACTTGATGGGCTAAAGTCCATAGGATCACAAAAAGACACAACTGAAGCGACTTAGAACACATAAGCATTTCTCTCTAATTTTGTTAACCCCACTGAATTGGCTAAAGCATCCTTTCTGTTAAAAATAACATTTAAAAAATACAGTAATTGTATTCAGGGAAAAATTCGAATAATCTGGTGATGGGAGAAGAATGAGGAAGAGGATGTTCAAATTACTGAAGTTAAGACATTTCTGAATTGAGCTACAATTTTTTAAAGCACTAGCTTTTGATCCATTTGTTTAATTGTCCACACACACCCAAGATTCTCTGCTGCTTTATTTGTAAAGAGCAATGTATTTGCAAATGGGGCCTGGGGGTCGTGCTGGAAGCCCTTTGCAAGGTTTAAAACTGAGTCTTGTAAGAGGGTAGGCTTCATTGTCCTGGCCTGGGAAGTGGTCTCTAGGGTGCAGAGGGCCAGGGAGGACAAGAGGAGACTGCCAAGGGGGTTCTGGCCCAAGACTGGGGTGGGCCGTTGCTGGGATTGTTTGATAGACAAAGACCAAGGCCGTATTGTTGTGACTAAGGAGGAATCTGGTGGGGACAGAGTGCTAGGTGCCTGGAAGGGTGGGGTGGTTTCAAGATGAGAGGGGGAGGGAAAAGGAGGCAGGAGGGAAATTGTAGACACCTCCTGAAGGAATAACAGGCAACCGCTAGAGTTCGAACCCTGTGCCAGGCATCGGTCTTGCTCCTGAGAGCAGCGATGAGGTAGATATGAACTCCTGAAAATGCCACTAGAGGCCTCCACGGTTTGGCCTCCAGGTTTTCAGCTCGGTAACCCAGGCAGGAAACCACCCACCTTCCGTCTTGGGGCTCGGCCCCCGGGGCAGCGGGAAGGGAGGCAACGACGCGGAGGGGGTGGGCAGGAAGCCCAGGTCAGCGCCGGGGCCACAGTGGTCCCCGCCCCACACGACCAGCAGACCAGCCGGCCCCACCGTCGAGGGCGCAGGGGAGGGGATGGGAAACGCGCTACTGCCTGGCCCACCTCTCGCCTCCGCGGGTCCAAGTCCGCCCCGCCCCCGACAGTCCCTCGGAGGCTGGATCCCTGGCCCGCGCGGGGACCGCGACCCGGGCTGCAGGAGGCGGGGACCGCGGTGCCTGCGTGCGGCTGCTCCGCCTGAGGCACCGGGACCGTGGCCCCTGGAGGCTGATGGTGGAGCCGCCCCAGGGACTGAGGCAGAGAGCCGCGGAGAGCCTGTGGGGGAGTGTCCCACATCCATACCCCCCGCAGCAGCCTCAGCCAACTCCTCATTTGCAAACCTCTAAGCCCTCCAATGGCACCCCACTCCAGTACTCTTGCCTGGAGAATCCCATGGATGGAGGAGCCTGGTGGGCTGCAGTCCATGGGGTCGCTAAGAGTTGGACGCAACTGAAGCGACTTAGCAGCAGCAGCAGCAAGCCCTCCTTCCTAGAATCCTTCCCTCTCTGCTTGGCTAGGTCCCCAGGTGATGGAAGAGTCCAGAAGTCTAGCCCCTGACTCTGGGGCAAACCAGAGATGAGCTTTAACGCAGATGCCTCCACTCCCAAGGTGGCCCGAGGTGGGGAGACCTGTGTTCTGGGAACCTGGGCCAGGGTCGCGGGAGGAGCTGGAGGAGATGGGCCCCTGGCCCACCAGTGCCCCCGGCCAGGGCAAAGGTCCCACTTCCCCTCCCCCAGCCCACTGGTGCCCCAAGGCTCTGGCTGGCTCACCCCGCCCCCGCCCCCTTGGGGTCAGCCCCATCCATAGGCCCTTTTCTTCCATCTCATGTGGCCACACAACTACCCTGGGTGTATTATGTTCCTTTGGCTGATAGGAAGACGTAGATGACACTTCACCACACTCCCCAGTAAGCGGTGAGGGGAATCCAGATCATTTTGAACCCAGACCCCAGGCAGAATGTGCCCTCCAGAGACCCCAGTGCTTCTGTCATCTTCGGATTTGCAGACCAGAACCCAGGGCTCGACACACGGTTACTGAACTCCTCCGATTCTGAGGCATAAGCACTGGGAGTGAAGGATTGGGTCAGTGTTCTTCCTAAGAGCTGTCAGTGTGAAACAGCGATGCCTCTGTCCGGGGGATTCTCCAGGCAAGAATACTGGAGTGGGTTGCCATTTCCTCCTCCAGGGGATCTTCCCCACCCAGGGGTCGAACCCGAGTCTCCTGCGTCTCCTGCACTTGCAGGCAGATTCCTGACCACTGAGCCACCTGGGAAGCCCCAAAAGCTGTCAACTAAAGCGTAACAGTGAGATGCTGCTTCCCAGAACGCTGTCTGCTGCAGAAGGTGCTGGTGATAAAGTGGGTCCAGGGCCTCACCCAGGGGCCTTTGACAGGCTCCCCAAATCCCCAAATGAACGTCAGGCAGATCAGAGTTGGTACTCACCAGGGGAATGGACCCCCTCGAGAGTATAGGGCACACAGAGACAGATTCCTCACTGGCCTGGGGGTAGGGGTGATGGTGAGGCCAGGAGGGGTGTGAGGCCAAGGGTGACTCATCCAGGGGCTGGATCCCCAGGGCTCAAGAGCAAGGCAGCTGTGCTGAGAGTGCCTTCTTGCCATCTTCCTTCACCCAGAAAACATGTAGCAAACTCCCACTGCCCGGGTCCTTGCTGCCCCCCGCTCCTCCTATGAGGGTGGCCCTGCGCCAAAGAGGACCCCTGAGGGACTTGATGGAGGGGGACGGAGGAGAGCAGCAAGAGCCAGGCCCCAGGGCCCGTAAGAGGGAAGATGTGAGTGTGTGTGTCTGCGTGTCTGCATCTGGGTGTCTGTGCGTTGCGCAGTACAGCCTTGTTCAAGCATGGCCCTGAAAACTAAATGGCATGTGTGTGGAAATCAAATGAACTCTTTGTACAAGTTACTTAATGATCAATCATAAATGGTATATGTGCTTATATAGATTGATTAGCCAAAATTATGCCCCAAATTAAACTTCCCTTTTAACAGTTACATAGTACTCTGAGGCACAGACGTATCAGGACTTATGTAATCAGCAGTGTCCTTCATCCCCCTGTACCCCCAGGTTCCCCTCCTCCCTGCTTTCTGCCCCGCATTCTCGGAAAATGTAAGTAGGCCAAGGGCAGGCCCTGGAGGGGAGCAAAGGCAGGGACCCTTGACTCAAACTTCATGTTCACAAAGGGTCTCAGAAAAGAGGCCCCTGATAGGACTCTCAAAAGCTGTAAGGCACCCAGTGCTACAGACTGAATTGTGTCTCCCCTCCCCAAATTCATATGCTAAAACCTGAACCCCCAGTGTGAAGGTATTAGGAGGTGGGGCCTTTGGGAGCTAATTGGTTCAGAGGTTGGAGCCCTCCGGATGGGATTAGTGTCCACTAAGAGACACAAGAGATCTGTCTGTCTCCTTTATGCGAGGACTCAAGTCTGCATGCCTGGAAGAACACTGTCATCCAGAAACAAGTTCGCCAGCACTTTGTTCCGGAATTTCCAGAACTCTGAGAATCGAATGTCTGTTGTTTAAGTCACTCCATCAGTGTTGTTCTGTCTTAGCAGCCCGAGCTAAGATGCCCATGCAACAGAAAGATGCTCACTACACAACGTGATGCTTGTGGCCCGTTGTCAGACGCCGCCTAAACGCCAATACCCCTAAACAGTGTGTTATGATTCCACACTCTTAGAAACCCTATTATTATCTTGTAAACAGCATGATCATCTTGCATCACACCCCTGGGTGTGTGTTTGAAAGCATTCATTTGTTAAATCCAAACATGTAAAACGCACCCTGATTTCTTCATTCGTTTTAGAATGTCTAAATTGTATAAGAGGTATTCCTCCTTTGACACACAGGGCATCTAACAAGTGAGTGTCTGCAGAAGCAAGACCTCTGAGACCCCACCACCACCACCTGAGACAACACGGGACCCTGGTGTGCATTGAAGGATTTCCCACCTTTTTTACATTTGTGAGCTATGTTCCATCTGAACAAAACAAGCCACGTGTGTCCCCCTAGATATAAACTGAAGTGCCCCTTGCCAAGGTTTCTGGGTTTCTCCTTAACCTCAGTGTGCGCCTTGCCGTAACCATCACCTGAACAGATCTCTCCACTTGTAGTAGTCCACTCTGCCCCTCTGCCTGAATGAAAGGTCACGGGTTTGCTTGGCTTGTATCCATCTCAGAGGAGAAGGAAATGGCAACCCACTTAGGATTCTTGCCTCGAAAATCCCATGGACAGAGGAGCCTGGCAGGCTATAGTCCACAGGGGTCGCAAAGAGTCGGACACGACTGAAGCAACTTCACCTCACATCCATCTCAGAACGTCTCGCTGAAAGCAGTGAAACACAGCGGCAGCTGCCACAGGTGGTGGGGGGACCCCGAGAAACTTTGTCACAGACGTGGACACCCTTTCTTATCTGAAATGTGAGAGGGGGCCTCAGACTCAGCGCTGCTGTGGGGCAATCTCAGTCCCGCTGTGCCTCCTCTTGGACCGATTAAATCAGAACCTCTGGGGTGAGGTCTGGGCCAAGGCTCCGAACTAAGCACGCACACAGGCTCGAGGATACCCCACCCCCGCCGCCATCACTGATGACGGTGATCCCAGTGTGGCCCTGAACTCTGGGAGATGCTGGGCCCTCCTCCACCTCCTGCCTCTTCTCTCCTAATAAAGGGATCCCGGAAAGCAGATGGGCTTGCAGTAAATGGAACCAAGCACATGGAAATAAACAGCGCTTGAGAACGCTGTGCACTGGCAGAGTGCCTTGGCCCCCTACCATCTCCATAACCCCCAAGTGGTAGACTTCGCAGCTCTTATGACTGCTAGTGGGGTGGCCACGCCAGGGGCCCGCAGACAGGAGTCTTCAGTGGCCTTTTCCATTGCCCCCTCCCAGCGCTTGGGCTCAGGCCTCTCCCTCCTCAATGCAAAGGTTAGAGATCCTCTTCCAGGGGGACGCCACACCAGACGCCGACCCTGCCCAGCGGGGAGACGACAGACATGGAGACCTACTGCATCAGAGCACATGGGCTGAGCACTGGGAAGCCAGCCTGCAGGCTGCCAGGAAGATAGGGAACAATGCTGTCGGCTGGAGGTAAAGGCTTCTAAAAATCTCAGTATAAGTCAGGGCAGGAGACGTTTAAGCTGAGAGCTAGAAGCTGAGAGCGGGCAGGCCCGTGAAGCGCCGGGAGGCTCACAAATGGACAACGGGCTGCGTGGATTCACCACGGGTCCTGCTCTGCTGTTGTTCAGGCGCTCAGTCGTATCCGACTCTTTGCGAACCCCATGGACTGCAGCGCATCAGACTTCCCTGTCCTTCACCATCTCCCGGAGTTTGCTCGGTATCCCTCGTGAAGAGAGATACAAAAAATATTAGGCAGTAAAACACAAT
Organism: Oryx dammah; assembly: GCF_014754425.2. Lineage (NCBI taxonomy): Eukaryota > Metazoa > Chordata > Mammalia > Artiodactyla > Bovidae > Oryx > Oryx dammah. Next base: position 20,665,849 of record NW_024070208.1, read on the forward strand.
ACTATATATGAAAAGATCAGGTAGAGTTTATCCCAGGAACGTAAAGTTAAACATTCAAAAATCAAACATTGTATTTCACATGTTGAAAGATGTTGTTCAGTTGTTAAGTCATGTCTGACTCTTTGCAACCCCATGGACTGCAGCACATCAGACTTACCTGTCCTTCACTGTCTCCCAGAGTTTGCTCAATCTCATGACCATTGGGTCAGTGATGCTATAGAACCATCTCATCCTCTGTTGTCCCCTTCTCCTCCTGCCTTCAATCTTTCCCAGCATCAGGATCTTTTCCAGTGAATCGGCTCTTGGTATCAGGTGGCCAAGGTATCGGAGCTTCAGCTTCAGCATCAGTCTTTCCGATGAATATTAAGGGTTGATCTCCTATAGGACTGACTGGTTTGATCTCCTTGCTGTCCAGTGGACTCTCTCCATGGGCCCCCTTAGGGTATAAGATGGCCAGACATGGACTTGGTCTGCGGCGTATGTGTGTGTGAGCTCAGTCGTGTCCAGTTCCGCAACCCCGTGGACTGTAGCCCACCAGACTCCTTGTCCATGGGATTTTTCCAGGCAAGAATGCTGGAGTGGGTCGCCATTTCCTCCTCTGGGGATCTTCCTGATCCAGGGATCGAATCCATGTCTCCTGCCTTGGCAGGCAGATTCTTTACCACTGAGCCACCCAGGAAGCCCACTGTGGCATATGAAAAGGAAAGGAAGATTTCTTTCCTGCCACATGGTGGGGCTTCTGGCTTACTGACAGGAATCCACTCCCATAGGGGAGGACCTGCCTTAGGAAACAGGAGAGTAAAAACCCTTCTCCAGCTGAGAGTACAAATTCCCCGAAGACCTCAGGTGCCAGGGCTCCATTTAAATGGGCTCCTTCCCTGGCGCTCTGGCCAGACCAGCCCTGAGTGTCCCTGGCTGGCACAGCCATGCTATAGCTGTCCAAGGCTGAGGTTCCTGGGTTTCCAGAATCTCCCAGGCTCCTCTGCAGGCTGACTGCTCCTGACTCCTTTTATCTGGGAGAAGGCACAGCGACCATCTTCCACACCCCACAAAGGAAGCTTCTTTCCTTCCCTTTGACAAAGCAGTTTCTAACTGACTTCTCCTGTCCCCTCTTCCCCCCACCCCCACAGACACAGATTTACAGAGAAAGGCCAATATCTCGGAGCTTTTGAATTGTGGCCTCCTTGGGCCCCACAGGAATAACTGGGCAGGAATTTCAACTACGCTGCAAATTTCATTCAATAGCTGCAGTGGCAGCTTCCTGCTTTCCCACTAGATGGCGCCCTTGGTCTCCACAGCTCCGTTCCCATCATTTCATTTGGCTTTGAAACCTGCTCAGAAATCTTTTTTTACCTAGCAGAGAGCTTCTTTTATAGGAAGTGGCCATGGGCGAAAATCAGAGAAGCCTTTGGAACACTGGTTTCATCTGTATCTTCCTTAATTATCAAATATGATAAAGGTGAAATGCGCTCAGTCCTGTGCAGCTCTTTTGTGACCTCATGGACCATAGCCCACCAGGCTCCTCTGTCCACAGGATCCTCCAGGCAAGAATACTGCAGTGGGTTGCCATGCCCGCCTCCAGGGGTCTTCCAGACCCAGGGATCAAATCCGCATCTCTGTGTCTCCTGCATTGGCAGGTGGATTCTCTACCACTAGCGCCACCTGGCAAGCTAAATAAGGGTGAAAAAAGAAAGTGAAGTCGCTCAGCCGTGTCCGACTCTTTGTGACCCCATGGACTGTAGCCTACCAGGCTCCTCCGTCCATGGGGTTTTCCAGGCAAGAGTACTGGAGTAGGTTGCCATTTCCTTCTCCAGGAGATCTTCCCAACCCAGGAGTTGAATCTGTGTCTCCTGCGTTGCAGGACGCTTTACTGTCTGAACCACCAGGAAAGCCAGGTGTTTGCAAAAAAAAAAAAAAAACCTAGCAAATCTGAAATAGAGATACACGTGGCTTCAGCTAGAAACCAACTTCTCTAAATAGAGAGCCATTGGGAAAATGCCCCTGCCGTCTCTGCCCCTCAAGACAGCCCAGAAGCATTAACTCTGGACAATCAGGCTGAAAAAATCCTCTGGGTTGGTCACTTTCCCCATTTTGCTTGGTCAGTGGCAGCCTGCTTATGACTGACCAACCCCAGGCCACAGACATGGAAATCAATGAGACCAGGGAAGAACGAGGTGGTGAATCTTCTCAGACATTTTTGAGCAGAAATGAGGTGGTGTTAGGGCTTCCCTAGTGGCTCAGATGTAAAAGCGTCTGCCTCCAATGCGGGAGACCCGGGTTCGATCCCTGGATCGGGAAGATCCCCTGGAGAAGGAAATGGTAACCCACTCCAGTATTCTTGCCTGGAGAATCCCATGGACAGAGAAGCCTGGTAGGCTACAGTCCATGGGGTCAGAAAGAGTCAGACATGACTGAGCAACTTCACTTTCACTTAGGCATAACAAGAACAAAAGAGAGTCTGCATGTGGGATTTCTCTATTGGTTCAGTGTTTAAGATTTTGCCATCCAACACAGGAGATACAGGTTCAATCCTGGTTGGGGAGCTAAGATCCTACACGCCTCGTGGCAACATGCCAAAACATAAAAAGAAACGATATAGTAACAAATTCAATAAAGACTTTAAAATATCTAAAACAAAAAAAACTTTTAAAAGTCTACATTTTTGCACAAGAAACAACTCTCCAGAATACAGTACCATATTGATATTTTAACATCATTTTAGAACTTTGCCTGTATAAGCAGAGCCCTTGACAAGCAAACTCAACATTTTGAAGTGTAAAGATTTCCTAGATACACAACAAGTTTTAAAGAAACTTTTTTTTTTTTTTTAAGGAGGCTAGTTACTTTACAGTATTGTGGTGGTTTTGCCATACATCGACATGAATCAGCCACGGGTGCACGTGTGTCCCCCCCATCTTGAAACCCCCACCCCATCCTTCTGGGTTGCCCCAGAGCACCAGCTTGGGTGCCCTGCTTCCTGCATGGAACTTGCACTGGTCATCTATTTTACATATGGTAATATACATGAAAGTGAAAGTCAGTCAGTCGTGTCCGACTCTTTGCGACCCCATGGACTATACAGTCCATGGAATTCTCCAGGCCAGAATACTGGAGTGGGTAGCCTTTCCCTTCTCCAGGGGATCTTCCCAACCCAGGGATTGAACCCAGGTCTCCCGCATTGTGGGCAGATTTTTTACCAGCTGAGTCACAAAGAAACCTCTTTTTGAAACGCTTTCCCAGGGTGCCACAAGAGCCGTCATTGGCATGCTTTGAAAAGGATGGCTGGACAAAAGCACAGGCTAAACCTTGACTGATAAGCTTTCTATTTATTGGAAACCTGCTTGCAGAGACCGCTTACATTTCCCCGGGATGCGGGGCATTTTTACTAAGAACAAGTGGCCTTTGGGCACTTGGCCATTGGGAACACAAGCTCTTGGGATACTTGATCATCATATTTCACCATTTTTACTCACAGTTTACAGCCTCAGACATCCTGTCACCTACTGGAAAAGGGGAACAGATATTGGGCTCTGTTTTCACTACATGCTGGGAACAAGCTGAGGATAGTTTCTTAGGAAGTAAAATTAGAACTTCAGCCGTTTGGGAAGGGGCCTTTAAGTAAGTGTTAGCTGAGAGATCTGGGGATGGATGGTGGTGATGGTGGCAGGAAAATATGAATGTGCTTAACGCTGCCCAACTGTGCACTGAAAAATGATGAAGGTGGTAAATGTTATGTGTATTTGCCCACACCTAAAATGTTTCAATTAAATTTCTTAAAGTGTACTTTCTTTAACACATTTCTCTGTCCTGATCACAAGGCAGGCATGAGTGCATCTAAGTTGCTTTTAGTTGTGTCTGGCTCTTTGGGACCCCATGGACTGTAGCCTGCCAGGTTCCTCTGTTCATGGGATTCTCCAGGCAAGAATACTGGAGTGTGTTGCCGTTTCCTCCTCCAGGGGATCTTTCTGACCCAGGGTTCAAACCCGTGTCTCTTGCATCTCCTCCATTAGTAGGCAGATTCTTATCACTGAGCCAGCTGGGAAGCCCTCTGTGCTGTACAGCTTAACTCACAACCCCACAATATATATCTGCCAATACTACCCCATTTCTGCAGATGGGGAACCTAGGCACAGAGATGTCGAGGTGCTCACCTAAGGATACACAGGTAGGCAATACAGAGCTGGAACTGAAAACCCAGTCGCTCGGCAGAGCTTACGCTTCTTGGCCAAAAAGCCAGACAGACCAGAGTTAAAATCTTGCTTCAATACTTACTGTTATAAGATTTCTCTGAAAGTGAAGTGGAAGTCGCTCAGTCGTGTCTGACACTTTGCAACCCCATGGACTATACAGTCCATGGAATTCTCCAGGCCAGAATCCTGGAGTGGATAGCCTTTCCCTTCTCCAGGGGACCTTCCCAACCCAGGGATTGAACCCAGGTCTCCCGCATTGCAGGCGGATTCTTTACCACAAGGGTTTTCTCTAACCTAAGAATTCACTTATACAATGCAACAAAAGATACTCACCTTATAAGGTAGTTTGAAAAGCTAGAGAAAAAAATATACGTATCTATGGTTAGCTCAAAACAGGTACTTGATCAAAGGTAGTTACCACATTTGTTTGGGAACAAGAGTGAATCTGAAAGCCATTCAGCTCCTTTGTATGTACATCTGGTGACAGTATGTCCCATTTTCCAGTGTTACTGCCTCCCTGGACCAACTCTCATTCAGACTGGTTCACTCCACTGTGAGGGAATAATTTATCTGTTACCTGGTGCCATAGGTGGGTGAGGGCAGTTTACGGCTTTCTGTGAGTACAAGAGGGGCCTTCTGCACAATTACAATTTCAATTCTCCTTAACTCTGGTGGAGCCCATGGACAGTACAAGGCACCATCTTAGCCATACAGCTCAAACGTCCAGATCCTAGTAGAAAAGATTCCCAGCACCCCAAAGCCTCCCACTTCTTCTTCCCCATCAATTCTCCCTGGCCCCCAAGAAGTAGCCACTGGTCTGACTTCTACTGTCTTAAGTTAGTTTTGCCTATTCTTGAACTTCATAGAAGTGGGGTTTCCGAGCTTTCACTGTCAGCATTTTCATGGATCTTCGTTGCCTTCTCCAGGCAAGTGAACGAGAAACCTGAGGGCATTTTAAAATGTTGAATGAATAGAGTAGGCTTAGTAGAAGCCTCTGTGGGTCATCTAGTGATAAATGTTCACTAAAATTCAGAGGTAGGCAATTAAACATTGACACCCAAACAAAGACCTTGCCAAAGATTTGTAAGTGGCAAGGACAAGAAAAGAGGAAGGCTTGTAGCCATAATAGGAGCTTAAGAAATCTCAAGTCATTGCTTTTTTTAATTTTATTTTTTGGGGCCACATCTTCTGACATGTGGGATCTTAGTTCCTTGACCTGGGATCAAACCCGGGTCTCCTGCAGTGGAAGTACAGAGTCTTAACCACTGGATCACCAGGGAAGTCTCTCATATCACTATTATTAATGATATTACTAAGAATAATGGTTAAGGAAAAAAACCAGCCTTTTCTACATTTATAATATCCCAGGCCTACAATGGACTTGGTGTATACTTTGCTTCAATGAACAGGTATTATTCCCACCCATGTTGCAGACTGTTGCTGTTCACTTGCAAAGTAGTATCTGACTCTTTGCGGCCTCATAAACTGCAGCATGCCAGGCTTCCCTGTGCTTCACTATCTTCCGGAGTTTGCTCAAATTCATGTCCATTGAGTCAGTGATGCCACCCAATCATCTTTTCCTCTGTCACCCCATTCTCTTCTTGCCCTCAATCTTTCCTAGCATCAGAGTCTTTTCCAAAGAGTCGGTTCTTCTCATCAGGTGGCCAGAGTATTGGAGCTACAGCATAAGTCCTTCCAATGAGTATTCAGGGTTGATTTCCTTTAGGATTGACTGGTTCGATCTCCTGGCTGTCAAGAGTCTTCTCCAGCACCACAGTTCGAAAGCATCAGTTCTTTGGTGCTCAGCCTTCTTTGTGGTCCAACTCTCACATTATACATCACTACTGGAAAATCCATAGCTTAGACTATACCGACGTTTGTTCACAAAGTGATGTCTCTGCTTTTTAATACACTGTCTATGTTTGTCATAGCTTTTCTTCCAAGGAGCAGGCGTCTTTTAATTTCGTGGCCGCAGTCACCATAAGCAGTGATTTTGGAGCCCCCCAAAATAAAATCTGTCACAGATGGAAAAGCAGAAATTCAGAAAAGTTATGTAAGTTTCACAAGGTCCCCCAGGAAGGGCCAGGATTTGAACCCATCTCTGTCAGGTTCCAGAATCTGTTCTCAGCCACCAAGCTATCCAGAGATAAGAGGCCAGTGGGATCCTACCAAGAATGTCAGCTTTGACGATGGAAAGGGGTGGGTTTGAAGGCTGCCTTTTCCTCTCACTGCTGGCTAGCCAAGTAAATGACCTCTCCAAAAATCTCATGCAAGAAAAGAGCAGGGAGGGGTGACAATTCCTACCTTGCTGGTTTGTTGAAAGTCAAGTAATAATGTTTGTAAAGGGCCCTCACAGAAGGCATTCCACAAAGGTGGCTGTTATGGTGATTCAACATTCACCAGAGGCAGTTTATCCTTGGTGGTGCTCATTGCTGCGTGTGACAGCAAGGTCAGCCCAGCCAAAGAAGCACCCGCTGCCCACTGTGAGCCTGGCTGTCACCTTCTGGGAGGGTCTGCCTTGGCCTGAAGGTCCCATGTGACACTTTGCAGGCACGGCAGCAACGGAGCACACCAGCCAACAGATGGATCTGAAGAGCCTGCAGTAACCCGTCAATCCAATGAAACAACTGCTATTGATTTCTGGCTTTTCTTCCCTCCCCACTGGTTGTTTAACTGAATTGATGGGTGTTGGGTGGAATTGATTGCACCAGCCAGTCCTCATCGTGGTGTGCTAGAGACAAAACGATAGCGCTCCCCAGAAAATGAATGAACCTGCTCATTAAAGAGAATGTTCAAGCAAATGAATTTTGCCTGTGACTGTGGCTTTCCTCCATGGCTCATTCTGCAAAGGGAATTAGGAAGCATTTCAGGGGGCCCTCATTGCAAGTCAATATGCTGATAACCTGACTCCCTTCCCATTTTCTTACTATTCCCAGGGACTGATTAGATGCCAGAATGAATCCACCCGTCTCTCTCCCCACACCCAGACTCTTACCAGTGCTGAGTTCCTGAAACCCTTATGTTTTATATATCCCACCCCTGCCCCTACCCCAAATCATACAGATGAAGGCTGATTTTCAGCATTCAATGAAAAATACAGGCTCTTGTGCAAGACAACAGCATGCCAGCTCTTGGGGGTGATGATTCACACACCTATGATTGATATTTTCTTCCCCGGAGGTTGCTCTTTGTGGGTTTCAGACAGCACCATGCTTGTTTTTACTGACAGTGATGAAAAAAACAGATGTCAGGACGAGGATTGGAAGGGCGATGGGGGTGGGCTTAGGGGGTGTAGAATGACAAGAATGGAAAGAGAGTCGAGTCCAGAGAATTCTGAAACCTTTTTTTGAGTCCCTGAGCTCTTAAGCTTCTTCCAGCCTCAGGGAGAAATCAGCTAGGTGACCCCCTCCCCTTTTAGGAAATAGATTATAGTTGCATTTTTATTGACTTTAAAAAAATCGATTTCTCTCTCTCTCTCTGAGTCTTTGCTGCTGCCATTAATCCCGTTGTGATGCTGAGATCTCAGGGTTCTTGTAATTAGCAGCACAACTGAAATTCTCACATATAATGAAAGAGAAAAAGACCCTGAGGACCCAGGGTCTCGCTCTCGGTACAGCTCCATAAGTCAGCTTGGAATTTGTAATGTATATTTTGCATTTTTATGGATTTTATACAGCCTGGATATCTCATTCCTGGTAACTCACATGTAATACAGCGTGACAAGAAGACTGGCTCGACACAATGCCAATTTTTAAGAATTTGATTTGCTCTTCCATGTTGACATACTTTACAGTGCACAAAAGATAAGGCAGGAGCTAAGCCCCTCTCACTAACGAGTAATTGTGAATTCAGCTGTGAGACACTGGAAAGCAGATTATTTCTCAGTGGTGTTAGAAGACCATCTCTTAAAATGGCAAGTGGAAAATGAATGGGAATATCCGTAAGTGACTTAAAAAGAATTAAAAAGAACCTCTGAGCAAACTATTAATAGAAATAGAAAATTGCTTAATTTTTTAAAGTAGCTACTAAAATCAGAGAAGGCAATGGCACCCCACTCCAGTACTCTTGCCTGGAAAATCCCATGGATGGAGGAGCCTGGTGGGCTGCAGTCCATGGGGTCGCTGAGTCAGACATGACTGAGCGACTTCCTTTTCACTTTTCACTTTCATGCATTGGAGAAGGAAATGGCAACCCACTCCAGTGTTCTTGCCTGGAGAATCCCAGGGACGGGGGAGCCTGGTGGGCCGCCGTCTATGGGGTCGCACAGAGTCGGACACGACTGAAGCGACTTAGCAGCAGCAGCAGCAGCTCACCTGATCTTGGATTAGCAGAGACCCAGGGGAGTAGACAGAACTCAGACCAGCACAGAGCCAAGTGTGACCTTTGTCTAGCAGACAAAATGTTTTAAAAAAAAGATCACACCCCTAAACCTTAATATGGTCTCCGTAATATTCAACTATTAAGCAATCCATATTTAAGTTTCCCTAAATGTCCCAATAAAAGTTCTTTATGGCTGCTTTTTAAAAATCTAGGCTCCCGTTAACACTCAGTAATTCATTTGTTTGTCTTATTGTCTTAGATGACAGGATGGAGGAATAAACAGGTTCACCTATGGGGACTGCAAGTCTTTGTGACACAAAATGACAGGAAGGTGACAAATGGCCTTTAAATTTTATTTTCATGATTAGAAAAGTCTCAGTGTTCCATTTATTTATTTTTCATCTTGTGGGTGGATATCGATTTTATATAAGCATAAATGCCTGATTGGGCCTCAGCTAATCAACTCTGCTGCTGCTGCTGCTGCTAAGTCACTTCAGTCGTGTCCGACTCTGTGCGACCCCACAGACGGCAGCCCACCAGGCTCCCCCATCCCTGGGATTCTCCAGACAAGAACACTGGAGTGGGTTGCCATTTCCTTCTTCAATGCGTGAAAGTGAAGTCGCTCAGTCGTGTCCAACTCTTAGCGACCCCATGGACTGCAGCCTACCAGGCTCCTCCATCCATGGGATTTTCCAGGCAAGAGTACTGCCTAGGGTGTTCTGATTTCACCTGGGTATGTTGGATGAAATCATACTTTTTCTAACTTGATCACTAGGCTTTGGGTGTACTGTACATCCTGATGTCTTATGGCTTTTATTTTTTTTGTCTCTGAAAACTGTACGCTCAGAGAAGCTTTCAAAATCATTTATCTTAAGCTCCCCAGCTGCTGCCTCTGAGTATGTGTGTCCAACTAGACGATGAAATTCCTAAGAACAAATCAAATCTGAGTTCTAAACCGTCACCTGGCTATATAATTCAGCCTTCCGATAGAATTTCCAGAGTGAAATGGGAAAATGGGACCCTTCATTGTGACCACCTGCTATGTATCAGATGCTCTGACACCTTATAAACATTAACTCCCATTTGTTATCTCTATTTCATAAATAGGAAAACACATTTGTGGGAGGTCCAGTTATTGACAGTAGGAGGCAAAGATAAGTTGTGTTTAGATTATTAGTGACTTAGATGAGCCATTTCTCAATGACTGGTAAAGTTTTATATGCCAGAGATTGCTAATTATTCCCTAGTAATCATTCTCTTCTCTCTCAACTTTAGTGAAACAAATGGTTTCCCCAAATCAAGATTACATTTCCCAGCCTTCCTTACAGGACAGTGTAGTCATGTAACAAATTTCTGATGAATGGGAAGTAGAAGTGATGTGAGCTTCTTCTAGTTTGCTCCATTGAAAGAAAAGAGCTTTCCATTGGTCTATAGATCTTTTATTCCTGTTTGGATTACTGCAGCTTATTTAACTTATATGCAGAGTACATCATGAGAAACGCTGGGCTGGAAGAAACACAAGCTGGAATCAAGATTGCCAGGAGAAATATCAATAACCTCAGATACGCAGATAACACCACCTTCATGGCAGAAAATGAAGAGGAACTAAAGAGCCTCTTGATGAAAGTGAAAGTGGAAAGTGAAAAAGTTGGCTTAATGCTCAACATTCAGAAAACGAAGATCATGGCATCTGGTCCCATCACTTCATGGGAAATAGATGGGGAAACAGTGGCAGACTTTATTTTGGGGGGCTCTAAAATCACTGCAGATGGTGATTGCAGCCATGAAATTAAAAGACACTCCTTGGAAGGAAAGTTATGACCAATCTAGATAGCATATTCAAAAGCAGAGACATTACTTTGCCAACAAAGTTCCGTCTAGTCAAGGCTATGGTTTTTCCAGTGGTCATATATGGATGTGAGAGCTGGACTGTGAAGAAAGCTGAGTGCTGAAGAATTGATGCTTTTGAACTGTGGTGTTGGAGAAGACTCTTGAGAGTCCCTTGGACTGCAAGGAGATCCAACCAGTCCATTCTAAAGGAGATCAGTCCTGGGTGTTCTTTGGAAGGAATGATGCTAAAGCTGAAACTCCAGTACTTTGGCCACCTCATGTGAAGAATTGACTCATTGGAAAAGACTCTGATGCTGGGAGGGATTGGGGGCAGGAGGAGAAGCGGATAACAGAGGATGAGATGGCTGGATGGCATCACCGACTTGATGGATGTGAGTTTGAGTGAACTCTGGGAGTTGGTGATGGACAGGGAGGCCTGGCGTGCTGCAATTCATGGGGTTGCAAAGAGTCAGACACGACTGAGTGACTGAACTGAACTTTATAATACATTTTAAAATCAGGAAGTGTTATGCCTCCAACTTTGTTCTTCTTTCTTAGGATTGATTTGGCTGTTTATGGCCTTTTGTGGTTCCACATGAGTTCTGGAATTTGTTTTCTATTTCTGTAAAAAAAAAAAAAAAACCTTTGGAATTTTTGTAGGGATTGCATTGAATTTGTAGATTGCTTTGGGTAGTATGAATATTTAAACAATGCTAAGTCTTCCAATCCATGAACACAGATGGCTTCCCATTTGTTGCTCTTAATTTTTTTCATCAATGTTTTGTAGTATTTAGTATATAAATTTTTACCTCCTTAGTTTATTCCTAAAGAACAAAACATAGAGCCCAGAAATAGATCCACATGTATATGGTCAGTTAATTTTCAACAAGATAGTCAAGAATGCACAATAGGGAAAGGATACTCTCCTCAATAAATGTTGGAAAAACGGATATCCACATGTAACACAATGAAATTGGACCCATATATACATACCATAACCCATATCATATACCATAAAATCAACTTGAAATAATTTAAAGACTTAAATGTGAGACCTGAAACTGTAAAATTCCTATAAGAAAATATGGAAGGGAAGTTTCATAACATTGATTTGGCAATGATTTCATAGATACGATACCAAAAGTACAGGGGAGAAAAAAAGAATATAAACAAGGGTATGAAAGTGAAAGTCGCTCAGTCATGTCTGACTCTTTGCGACTCCATGGACTGTGGAATTCTCCAGGCTAGAATACTGGAGTGGGTAGCCTTTCCCTTCTCCAGGGGATCTTCCCAACCCAGGGATCGAACCCAGGTCTCCCACATTGCAGGCAGATTCTTTACCAGCTGAGCCACAACAAGAGAGATTACATTAACCTAAAAAGCTTTTGCACAGCAAAGGAAACAGTCAACACAGCGACAAGGCAACCCACAGAATGGGAGAAAATATTTGCAAATTATAAATCAGATAGGAGTTAATACCCAAAATACATAAAGAATCTGTACAGCTCAACAGTAAAGCAAAATCAAACAATCCAGTTTAAAATCATTCCCGTCACTAATCCATATTGTTCATGGTCCTCTCCTGAATTTTGATCAGGCGCTACATGTTAGCACCCTCAGAATTCTACATCTCCCACAAAATGATGCTCACCGGTTTTGATTTCTTAATTAGCTTCCAGGTGATCAGCTGAGTCATAGTGGTTTCCTCCGGTCCACTGCTTGCTCCCTTGCTGAAAGCACACAATGAGAGTGTAGTCATAGGGATCGAAGCTTTTTCAGCACGGTTGAAAAAGCAACAAAACATTAGGAAAACGTTGCTTCTGATCGAATTACTCTCGCTTTGTCCTGATGGCTTCTTTGTGATATCATCGGAATCCCCCAAGTTATCTCTAGATAGATACGTGTACCTTTGGCTGAGGCAGCCTTTAATTTACCGAGTTCCTTGGCCTGGCCGAGCAGCACACAGGCTATGGAGCCCACAGGTTGATTAAAACACAATGGACCCACACCAGGAATAACTAAGGCACACATCAATATCCTGAAATCACACAGCTGTGTGCTGTGTCTGAAGGCGAGTTGCCTTCTCCATCACTTTTCCAGTGGTCCCTTCACAAGCTGTGAACTTCAGTCCCTAGAACCGAATTCCCATGCCTTGAATAATGGGCTTCCCTGGCGGTTCAACAGCAAAGAATCTGCCTGTAACGCAGGAAATGCGGGTTTGACCCCTAGGTTAGGAAGATCCCCTGGAGGAGGGCATGGCAACCCACTCCAGTATTCTTGCCTGGAGAATCCCTTGGACAGAGGAGCCTGGCAGGCTTCAGTCCACAGTGTTGCGAAGAGTCAGACATGATGGAAGTGACTTTGCAAGCACACACTCGTTGAATGATGCTGGACTTTCTAAACTCCTTGCACACTCTGCCTCCACAAGGCCAACCATCTGCCTCGGCTGGGAAATGCTACCTTCACAAGAGATACATTAAGCTCCGGGCATTCCATTTCCAGGTCCGACTTCCCAACCCAGCGATCAAACCCAGGTCTCCTGCATTGCAGGCGGATTCTTTACCATCTGAGGCACCAAGGAAGCCCAAGAATACTGGAGTGGGTAGCCTATCCCTTCTCCAGGGGATCTTCCCAACCCAGGAATCGACCCGGGGTCTCCTGCAGGTGGATTCTTTACCAGCTGAGCTATCAGAGAAGCTCCACAGTATCTCATACTTGATATAAATTCATCAAATAGAGGTTAGTATTATTTATCCCGACAGAATACAGAAGTGGTTAAAAACTTGAGCTTTTGTATCAGACATGAATTAGTATTCACATCAGTGCTGTGATTTGGGAAAACATGTTTAACTTCCTAAATTTGTTTCTGTAACTAGAAAGTATTAGTAAAAATGCATGTACTTCTTGTTGAGAGGATTAGGGTTGATTTTTGTAAAGTACTCAGCACTTGGAATGTGCTTAATAAACAATAACTGTTATTTTCCTTGATGTTACTATTATTATTATTACTGGGCACCTTCCCAAGTACAGGTTCAGAATGCTCTTTCTCTTAGCAGAATTAACCACCAAGTCAGTTAGAGAGAACTCCATGCCTTGGGGCCCATGTTTCCTTGTTGCCCACCCTATTGCTGAGTCCTGGACATGAGGATGAGAAAGGGTTTCCATTTCTTGATTTTTGTGGCCTCTGGAAAATGTCTTGGTTGCCACACCCAGTCTTCAGGGTGACTAAGCAAGCTTTCAGCCATGATGATTTCTTCTTCACAGGTGGGGGAGTGACTGTGGAAACTTTGAGCCTGAGGTTATGGAGGCTTATAGGGCTGAAAGCCCAGAAAAAAAATTCTGTGCTTATTTGCCCTTTTGTGTGTGTGTGTGCTGGGTCTTAATTGTGGTATCCAGGATTTTTATTTGCCACGTGTGAACTCTTAGTTACTGCATATGGGGTCTAGTTCCCCAGCCAGGGATTGAACCCAGGCCCCCTGCATTGGGAGCATGGAGTCTTAGCCACTGGGCCACCAGGGACATCCTCAATGCTAACCACTTTTAAGGGAGCCAGTAAAGATTATTATTGTCACTCAGGAAATGAGGTCTCTGCCATACAATCCATGCTAACGCTCACTGATAAACTGAAGGTTACCAAAGGCTCTTCAAGTTTTTCTGTTCTCAGACCAGACAGTTGCACTTTCCTATGAAAATATGGGAGCAATTTTGAGGCTTTTAGCTTCCAAACCTGTCAGAAGTCCCTTGATTTCCTTGCATTTCCCCCTGTGTACCTTCTGCTATCTAGCAGTACGGTCACTGTGTGTAACTCATGCCAGCCCACTTGTACTTGGGGGTTCATGCAAACACTTTTCCACCTGGCTTTTATGGTAGTTATTGTCTGCTCGTGTGGATTTGTATCTCCACTGCCATTCCACCCCATCCCATTCCATTCCTCAGTCACACGGTGTGGATATCCTTGCCAAAAGATCTGCAAAATTGGTGACTGAAAAGAATAGTGGTCATCACTCTGCAAGACATACTCAGATCAGTTGTAGATGAATTGAGACGAATGTTAAAATGTAAACATAATGAGAAGATAGTATGTAATGATGTATCATATTTATAAGAGAATGTTGGTTTTCTAAGATTAAAACTCTAGAATAACAAAGAAAAACATGAAAAATATCCATATAAAATTTCAAAACCTGAAATAAAAGAGTGACAAATTAAGCAATAAATAACAAGAAAAATATTGACAATTAATATAGCAGGATTAATTTTACTAAAGGATTGATAATAAAAAGGTTATTAGTAAAGGATTAATAATTTTAATATATAAATACCATGGAACAAATCAATACGGATGATACTAAAACCTATGGGAAAATGAGCATAAAGCATGAACATGTAATTTGTTGTAAAAGAAATACAAAGACTAATAAACACATGAGTAATTGTTAACCTCTCTAGTAAGCAAAAATTTGCAAATTAAAACAACAGTATAATATCTTTTTCCCCCAAAATTTCCAATGTTTAAAAACCAGGTATTGTCTTTACCTAGAAAAGATGCTGAAGGGCTGGCATGTGCAAGTATTGAGAATTAAATTAGTACAGTATTTCTGGATGACAGTTTGTATTAAATGGGGGTGGTAATCATTTTGTAATATGTAAGTATATCAAATGAACATGTACACCTTAAACTTACACAATGTTATATGGCAAGTATATTTCAATAACCTGGGGTGGAGAGGGGGCAAGAACACAGTATCTCTCCATAGTCTTGCCAAAAAGATTAAACATGTGTCTGATCAAGACTTTTGGTTCAACTACCGCTTTGCATGTGTGTATGCTAACCAGTAACTCAGCGGTAAAGAATCCCCCTGGGATGCAGGAGCTGCGCAAGACTCAGGTTTGATCCCTGGGTTGGGAAGATGCCCTGGAGAAGGGAATGGCAACCCACTCCAGTATTCTTGCCTGGAGAATCCATGGACAGAGGAGCCTGGCGGGCTACAGTCCACAGGGTCACAAAGAGTCAGACGACATGACTAAAACGACATAACATGGCCACAGACTGATCAAAACTTGGGCCCAACTATTAAGTTGCAGGACACACAAAAGACAGGAGCATGTTGGCTTGGGCCAGTTTCCAGTCTTTTCTCATTCTTCCTCTTCCTTTCCTCCCTCCCTCCAGCATCCAGGTTAAATACACATCTGATCACGTTTATACATGATCCATAAAACTGTAGGAGCCGTAAAACAGCAGGAACCTTGCGTGTGGGGCTCCCTCAACAGCGAGACACTCCCAGGTCTGCACTGACCCACTTGCCAGGCGTGCTCGTTCCACGGGGCACCGTGGAATGGGGAGGGGGGTCGATGCTGTCTCCGGGTTTGTCCTCTTGCTTATAATATCACAGTAAGTGATGAAAGGCCTTGCTGTTACTTTCTTGTTACTTGTTGCTTCAGTCTCCACTCTAACACCCGACAGCTCAGCTCTCTACAGCTCAGCTGATCTCCTGACAAAACACACAACCATGGTAATCACACTTTAAAGATATTTGGCATTAATTTTAGATCCAAGATCCCATATCATTATGAACTATTTCTGCACTTAGTGATAAATGCTTTCATGCTGGTTTAATCTCCCAAGACCACCCGCTGCAGCCAGACAACTTTATATTCTAATATAGGTAACTATAGTTACCTATAAATACCTATTGAAGTCCGCTAGCAATAGGTATAAACCTCCCTATACACACATAGGGATGTCTCAAGTGGCCCTAGTGGTACAGAACCTGCCTGCCAATGCAGGAGACGTAAGAGAAGCAGGTTCGATTCCTGGGTTGGATCCGAGACCCCCCGGAGGAGGGCATAGCAACCTACTCCAGTATTCTTGCCTGGAGAACTGCATGGATAGAGGAGCCTGGTGGACTTCAGTCCACAGGGTCACACAGAGTCGGACACGACTGAAGCAACTTAACACACATACACATATAGATATCTGTGTTAACTCGAGACTCCTCTGTTGTTCCTATGTCTTGTCCATTAATATTCCCTGAGTTTCTTCCAGATGTTTCTCTTCCTGTCCTCGACAGCACTTCCATGAGTCTTCTTATTTACCATTCAGGCTAAACCTGTAATGAAATGGAAATACATTAACAATCTGCCTGCCATCCCTTCCTTCAGGGGAAACAGCCTTCTTACAATCAAGGTTGTCAAGGTGGGAACGATGCTGACCATACTTTAGTCCCAGAGTTGGGCATGTGACCCGAGCGCGGCAAGTGGAGGGCTCTAGCCCTGTGGTCATAATAATGGTTTCAGAGACGGGCATGTAAGCCAAGCTGAATTACAATCTTCCCAATGAGTTTTTCTTTTTTCTTGTCTTCTTTTTTTTTTTTTTGCCATAGATATGGGGAAAGATTCTCCTTCTGGGCTCTTTAGTCCTAAAGTCTATAAGTTCAAGCTGCCTTGAGTTTGAAACCTTCCTTGACTAGAAAAAAATTGTCTGCTCTAGGAATGAGTAAGGCCAACACTCAAAAGAAATAGAAGAAGAAACTAAAGAGATTGAAAAGTTGACTCTTTGGGTCCAATTATACCCAAAGTGTACCTCAATTTTATAGTGATATGAATCGGTAAGTTCATTTTCCTTTGTTTCAAATCAGTGTGAGTTGAGTTTGTCACTTGTGAACACAAAAATTCTGATTAATACACACAGGGCAGCACAGTTGTATGTTTATTTATCATAATGCTTTCCTGGATAATTGTGTTAATGAGGCAAGATCTGAAATTAAAACTGTAAAGTGAAGATAATAGCATTCAATTAATTCTGTCACATATTCATTTATTCAGTTGTCATTATGGAGGGTAAGATTTGAGAGGGAGGATAAGAAGTCTTTTATAGCAGAAAGCTCTGATAACTGGATTGCAAAATTCTAATCTCTGTAAGATGAATATGGCTATTTCTGCTTGAGAAATGAGTGGTTTCTGCCTAATTTTGAATTTTTGCCTTATTGTGTGCTCTGAATCAGTACTTCTATGAATGGAAAATATTAATTCTCATCAGAACCCATTTGAATTCTGACAATAGTTGTGATTTGTATTTGCATCTAATTACATTTTACTAAAAGGAACAAAATTGAATGTAGCAGAGACTGAATCCTATTGAATCCTGAAGAGATACAGGAGTCTACAAAAATTAGAGGAAGAGTCTGATGGAGTTAGAAGAGAGTAGGTGCTTGAGGGGGCTTCTCTGGTGGCTCAGACGGTAAAGAATCCATCTACAAGGCGGGAGACCTGGGTTCGATGCCTGGGATGGGGAGATCCCCTGGAGGAGGGCATGGCAACCCACTCCAGTATTCTTGCCTGGAGAATCCCCATGGTAGAGGAGCCTGGTGGGCTACAGTCCACAGGGGCTCAAGAGCTGGACACGACTGAGCAACCAAACACAGCACAGGACAAGTGCTTGAGGAGCATTGAGTTTTCACCACCTGAACATAAGGCAAGATAGGACACTCATGCCAATGTCAGCATTTCTTGGGTTCCCAGTAAATACACACACATACACACACATGCACGCACACACTTACATGCTGTTAAACACAACATTCACACACATATGTACTCATATACACATGATCTCAGATGCTCTTTGTTTCTTTCTAGCACCTTAAATACCTAGACATTACTGACCACATTTATTATCCAAACACTTAAAAGAATGATTAAAAAAGATACAAAATGTTAACATAACATGCCTACTGATTTACTCATTTCATCTATCCTCTGTGATCCACTCCAGACCTTAAACATCTTTAAAACAAATGCTGTACGACTTATGAAAAACATACCACACCCATCCCAAATATTTGATGGCTGGCTTTCTCTGGTGGCTCAAATGGTAAAGAATCTGCCTGCAATGAGAGCGACCTGGGTTCAGTTCCTGGGTAGGGAAGATCCCCTGGAGAAGGGAACAGCTACCCACTCCAGGATTCTTGCCTGGAGAATCCCATGGATAGAGGAGCCTGGTAGGCTACAGTCCATGGGGACACAAAACACTGAGCGACTAAGACTTTAGATATTTTATACAAACATCTATGATATTGTTTCCCACATGCTGCTGGGGGTGGAAATAACTTTATTTGAAGAAGTTTCATGATGGTCCCGATGCCTCTGTTTCTTGCATTCATTTAATATCAACCAGTTTTTCAATGGTTCCAAAGTCCTGCTGCATATCAGTGTTCACTGGGGAGGCTGCTTGGGAATCCAGGTGTGGAAACCTCTACTCTACAGCCCAGTCAATCGCAGTGTGGGCTGAGGACCAGCAGCACTGGCCTCACCTAGAAGCTTCTGAGAAATGAGGTCAATGTGGCCCTACTGCAGACATAATGAATCGAACTCTGCAACAAAGATCCCCAGGTGGGTCTCCGTGCACATTAGTGTCCAAGAAGCATGTGCAGGACATGGTCAGCAAAACTGGATCCTCTGTTCTCCATTCCTATTATCCAAAATTCTGACTTCTTCTACTCCATTAAGAATGTTACAGTGCACTTAAATTTGGTTTATTCTTCATCTGTACTTTGCTCCAATAAAATTTAAGTCTTTTCTTTGACTGCAGGTAAGAATAAGCCTTCAAACTTGTAAAGGCCTCTTTGATGTCTCGTTTTATTTTATTTTCGGAAGCAAATTCCCCACAGGTCTGCACCACCAATGTGTTCTGAGCTTTTGCCTCCTGTATCTCTTGACCTTTGCTTCCCATGTAGGTTTTACTTCCAAGGCTATTTCATCTTAGCCATGACCTTGCCATTCATCTCCTGCTACCTAAATTTTCAAAATCTTTCTTTTGACAGACTTCCCAGCCTCTTACCTGCCTTTCATCTTTGGGGCCAGCTTTAATTTTTGGCTGATACGGAGATCCATTTTCTCTAGGCTCTCAGGCTAGATGCTATGGCCTATTCCAACCTCACGTTTAATTTCTAGGAAATTGTCTGCCAATATCCACTTTCTGGATGTTCCTATTTGACTTCAAAATGTCTAGACAAAGGTTATTCATCAGTCACTTTGACATCGCATCTTTCCATTGCTGGATACTTGGTGTTACTCCAACCATCTTCTTGAGGATCTTCAATTTTCCACTTTCCATCTGGATCTTTTGATGTTACACAGAAAAGGGAAACTGAAAACACATCTAAACAGTGATTGGCTTGTTATCATGATAGCAGTAGGGAGCAAGCAATGATCATCAGAGTGTGATGATTATTATGAAATGAATTCTGCCCCCGTGTCTTCACCTCCAAAGACCTGCACAGCTACTCCCTTTCGGTCACCCCTCCCCTAGTCGGACCCTGGACTAGGCCAACATCAGGAATTGTTCCATGTTTGACACCCCAAAAGTCAGTTTCCCACAGCCTGAGCAAAAATCTTCTGTCTGTTAGGCTTGTATTCCCCCATCCATGCCTGTTGATCTTGATTCAGGCTGAAATCAACCAAAATGTCAACTCAGCCTTTCATCAGTTTCCACAGGAAATCAAGTTACCTAAGCACGTCATCCAGAGAAGGCAACGGCAACCCACTCCAGTACTCTTGCCTGGAAAATCCCATGGATGGAGGAGCCTGGTGGTCTACAGTCCCTGGGGTCGCAAAGTCGGACACAACTGAGCGACTTCACTTTCACTTTTCACTGTCATGCATTGGAGAAGGAAATGGCAATCCACTCCAGTGTTCTTGCCTGGAGAATCCCAGGGACGGGGGAGCCTGGTGGGCTGCCGTCTATGGGGTCGCACAGAGTCGGACACGACTGAAGCGACTTAACAGCAGCAAGCATGTCATCGATCTGAGGTCGTTACTGAAGATGTTATGCGGCTGTGTTGCTCACTCACGCCCAGCTCTCTGCAGCCCCATGGACTGTAGCCTGCTAGGCTCCTCTGTCCATGGGAATTCCCTGACTGACCCTCCTCTCCTCCTTAAGACTACACTCAAGTTCTCCCAGCTCTCCTGTAAGGAAACTCCATTCTTCTCCCAGCTCCTACTTCCCCATAGCCAGAGTATCCTTTGAAACCAAAGTCGAGTATGCTGCAGAATTTCAAGAATCAAGACAGGAAAACATATCAGTAAAGGATGAGACCAAGATTATGAAACAACAAAGGCATTCTGAGGAAAAGGATTTGAGAAAGAAGCCACTAGAAATTAAGCTGTGTATGGACCCCGTGTACCCAAGTTTTTGCATCACTGGTCCTCAGTGTACAAAATCTATATGAAATTACTACAGTTGAAGAGGGCAGCTGTCCATCCTGTAGGACTTAACAGCAGAGAGGTTAGATGTGAGAGCTCTGGCATTCCACTGCTTCCAGACTAGCTCGGAACAAGTTACTAACACCCTTTGTGCCTCGTCTCTAATATGGAGGTAATAAAATAACTGCCCCCAAGGGTTGTGATGAGGGGTATATGACATTAACTATGTGAAGGGCATAGCGCAGAGCCTAGCTTCAAGTAAACACCAAATACATTTTAGTTATAGTAAGGATCAGCATTGGTTATAAACCCTTCTACTGAAGTGCTTATCTTAAAAACAGCCATTTACTCATCTGTTTGTTTATGCATTTATTTCTATGGAAGTATAGCTGATTTACAAAGTTGTGTTAGTTTCTACTGCACAGCAGTTATTCAGCTATACATATATACACCTTCTTTTGGGCTTCCCTGATGACTCAGATGGTAAAGAATCTGTCTCCGATGTGGGAGACCTGGATTTGATTCCTGTGTGGGGATAATCCCCTGGAAAAGGGAATGGTTACCCACTCCAGTGCTCTTGCCTGGAGAATTCCATGGACAGAGGAGCCTGGCAGGCTATAGTCCCTGGGGTTGCAAAGAGTCGGACACCACTGAGCGACTAACACTTTCGCTTTCATGCATTTTTTTACATATTCTTTTTCATGATGGTTTATCACAGGATCTTGACTACAGTTCCCTGTGCTACACAGTAGGACCATGTTGTTTATCCATCTCTATATGGATGCCTTTGCTAATCCCAAACTCCGACTCCATCCTTCACCCTGTCTCCACCCTCTTGGCAACCACAAGTATGTCCACTATGTCTGTGAATTCAAAACAGCATTTTGTTTTGATAATTTCATGTTTGTCTTTTATTTTGACCTAGCTTCTGTGTGGGTCAAAAGATAAAAGAAACAAAAATATAAACTGAAGTGGAGATAGCCTGGATCATTGAATTTTAAACAAAACTGATGAAAAGAAATATAATTCCTCTGCCCTGATGAATTATTGCAGAAATATACTCCAAAATTAAATCAATATTGTCCAGGAAAAAAGAAAGGTCATCCGCTTGGCTCTCCTGCCTTCACTCAGGCCCACATCCAAATTATCCTTAGGAGGCAAGAATAAGTTTTATTTTCAAAGGATCCCTTTGCAGAGATTTGCATTCTCCCTGGGTAACCAACTCCTTTTCTTCTGACTGTGAGACAGGAAAATGCAGGTCCTTTTATTCTAGAAATGGATGTATGTATAGCACCAAACCTGAGTGGTGAGGGGGCATAGAACTGAGAAAAATTCCTATTTTTATTTATGGTCTGTTTCCTAATTGCCAAACATGATTTGTAATGAGCAGGAAATAACTGGGTTTCCCTGGTAACCCAGCTGGTAAAAAAAAAAATCCACCTGCAATGCAGGAGACCTTGGTTGGATTCCTGGGCTGGGA